>NW_027585041.1:0-6778 GCF_028453695.1 Augochlora pura
AATCTGATTGATTTTGATATTTAGAATCTGATTGATTTTGATATTTATGGTTTGATTGATTTTGATATTTCTTGCTTGAAAATTGTCTATTTTGTGTATAGGATAGTTTAATTTATGAAAACTGAAGCTTAACTATATTCGAAATATATAGATTATTATTGTATATTTTATATTGATATCATATATTTTATTTTGTAATTATTTTTGACGTGAGTTAGTGATTCTAAGTAAAATATATAATATTATTATTCTATGTTCTCTTTCATATAAAATATATTATTTAATATTTATACTATATATATATTTTACTTTATAATCATTTTTAACATAACTTCGTAATTGTAAATAAAATATATAATATTTATATCATACTATGTTTTATTTGGTATTTATATAAAACATAATACTTGATATTTATATTATTTTATATTTTACTTTATATCTATATAATCTGTTTTGTTTCATACTGATATTATATATATATATTATTTTATAACCATTCTTAACAAAACTTTACATAAAATATATTTTAGTGATATATATATCACTATGATTATTGTCACATATTTTATTCTCTATTTACTATAACTTTAATTTTATTAAATCGATAAATTTAATTTTATTAAATCTATGAATTTAATTTTATTAAATCTATGAATTTAATTTTATTAAATCCATGAATTTAATTTTATTAAATCGATAAATTTACATTAATTCTCTATTTACATAAAAAGAAAGAAAAGAAAGCAAAATAAAAATTGAAAATTGAATTACCAAAGACAATCAAACTATAGCAAAGGGGAAACCAGTACAATGAGTCGTCGATAATGCGAGCGTAATGTTACGGAAGCGGTGAACTGCATTTAGCCGGGGCACCAGAAGCGGATAGCCTTATCCGGCGCCGATCGAGATGAAGAAATTAAGCGGAAAATATACTGTGTACGGCGTTGGTTCTCTCTGCTCTGTGAAAGTTTCGTTTGCCTGGCCGCGATCGATTGGTGGTGGATCGGATCGAATGCACCGCTAACCTGCAATCACCTCGGTAATAATTTAAATGCGTTTCTTTCGAGCCGTGGTTTCACTTCCCGGTGTTATTCGCCATCGATGAATAGCGAATCGTGTTTCTGGACTTCTTGGCGCGCCTTGGAAATTGATAATTAGCTGTGTTTGTGGCATTTAATAGAGCGAAATTAGGAATTTATTTCTTTAGGAATTAATCTAATTATTTTAGGAATTAATTTAATTATTTTAGGATTTCATTTCTTTAGGAATTAATTTAATTATTTTAGGAATTAATTTCTTTAGGAATTAATTTAATTATTTTAGGAATTCATTTCTTTAGGAATTAATTATTTCTGTCGCTTTTAAATATAATTGTTGCAGAAAAAGTGCTTATAAAACTGGTTATAAAATATGTAAAATATATACAATATATAACATTTAAAACTATTTATAAAAATCAGTTTCCAGGAAATATGTTTAAGTGCATAATATTGCACATCGTGTATTAAAATTAATAACTCTAGAAACTACAGTATTAACAAATACATAAATGCACTCTCAAGAACGAAAATCATTGCAAACTTTCATTTTCTTGTAATCGTAGTCGGAGAGGAAGTGTTATTAATTTTATTTCGTATCTTGCAATTCAGTGAGTCTAGAAAGTAGAGTGTTTGCATAGAAACTATGCAATTAGTATGTTCTACAAAATGCATCATTTTTCACTTTGTGATTTTATACATTTCCTACGAGGAAACATTGCACTAGGATTGTGTTTTATTTATTGTAGCAGGAAATTTCTAGAGTTAAGAATGTATGCTACAAAGTATGCCATTAGAATGTTGAACCGAGCAAACAGCTTTTTTCCATTTATCTTGACTTGCATAACAGAAAAATTGCATTTCAACCAATATAATTGAAAACAAACTACGATGTTTGCAACAAGGTACATTATTATTAAATTTTACAAAGCAATGTGGTTGTTTTATTTTCTTTTGAATTTACCATAATTTTGACAAAATTTTATAATATAATATAGATATTATCTTATTTATTAGATATTAAAATCTTGTCTCCTCCAAAGCAATTAAAAATATCTGACAAACTAAAACACTTGCCACAAAGTATGAAATTACTCAATTTCATATAGCAAAGCAGTTGCATTGTTTTATATTGTTGCATAAAGCAAAAACTCAATATATTTCTCCATAAACTAAAACAAACTAAAACACTTGCAACAAAGTATGTTATTATTAAATTTTACAAAGCAAAGTATTTTCGTTGCTTTATTTCCTTCTATCCATAAAGACCTCAACTAACAAAAATGAATTGCAATCGAACATTTCTGAAACTAAAAACATTTCTTCCACCAGTTATACAACCAAACATATAGTATAGTATAGTATACTCGAAGATGCAGCAATTTTCATTTCCCCGCATCGGTAATGGTTTCCTGCAACGAAACGTCGCTGTGCAACATCGTTCCATAAATCATAGCCCGTGGTAGCTATAGAGGAACAACCGCTCCGTAAAATAAAGAAGCTCTCTTCGCTCTCGTCTAAAGGCCTCGCGAACAAAGTATAGTTAGCTCAATTAGCGTGAGTAGTCATGCGGCGAATGTAGCATCCGGGTTCGAATCCCAGCCCCAACAATTCAATCGGCTGATCTTTATCTCCTCGTCTCCTCTAATAGCATTACTTATGTACCCGTAGACATTACGCAAGATAAACGTAGAAAAGCTATTTTAAACAATCTCCACGGTAATCGCTTAATTAGCGCCGAATAAATCCAATATGATGTTCGGATGAATATTTATAATAATCGCGGTGTTTAAACTCGGTCTGCATATTCTTGGCCTTTCCCTATTCTCTCTCTCTCTCTCTCTCTCTCCCTCTCTCTCTCTCTCTCTCTTTCTCTCTCTCTATATATCTCTCGCTCTATGTCTCGCATCTCCCCCTTACCCCTTTCCTACTCTCGTTTTTTCTTTCTCTATCGCGTTCTATATTTACTTGAGATTAATTTGTTATTCATGAACGTCTATTTATACTAACGTTGCATTAAACTTTTTCATTCAGGGACGTTCATTAGATGTTCTCTTATCTGCGAGCCGGGCAATTAGAGTCTGGGAAAAACGTGTTTACGCTTTTACATCTCGTTTAATATTGTAGGGACGATTAAAAGTCTCGTTTCGCTGTGTTATCGTTGTTGTTAGAGACGCATAATACGTTCGAATTGCATTCGACGTCGCAAAGAGGGAAACAGTGAATTTCGAGAATATTAGGGAGCGATATTTTAATCGTGGATTTTTATGCTGAGTGGAAATTGTTTTGTTTTGCTATGTTTTTAATTTTAATGAATTGTAGGTAATGCAACTTTATCTACAATAATAAGATATCTGTGATATGATATTTATAATATAATATCTATAATACAATATTTATAATACAATATTTATAGTAAAATATCTATAATACCATATTTATAATATCATATCTATAATACAATATCTACAGTACAATATCTACAATACAATATCCATAATATAATAGCTATAATACAATATCCTAGAATATTATCCTATAATATTATAATATATACTATAATAATATCAATAGTAAAATATCTATATTATAATAGTTATGATGATGTATAATTAGATATCTACAATACCATATCTATAATGCAGTATATACAATACAATATCCATAATATAACAGCTATAATACAATATCCTACAATATTTTATAATATATTATTATATCAATAATAAAATATCTATAATATAATATCTATAGTAAAATATCTACAATACCTTACTATCGTATAATATTATAACCTATACTACAATATCAATACTAAAATATCTATAATACAATATCCATTCTATCATATCTACTATACAGTATAATACCTGTAGTATACGGTATCTAAATCATGAACACAACAGCATCATTATCGATAAAACGCATTTCATTTCGCGCAGCTTTATCTCGGCCACAGTTCCACGATTTTACCGTCTCGTCGAACCGCCGCAATTGTTTCCATCGTAAATTTCGCAGCGCAGTCGTTTCCAAAGACACGCAATACCACTTCGCCCGGCGCATTCAAACGATTCACACTTTTCCAATGCGTCAACTGCATTCCAAGCAATCATCCAATCAGTATTTCCCACTGTCGAGAGGGGAAAAAGGAAGCCCGCAGAGACTGTTACAAGCCGCGAACGTAGCAGCGCGCAAATTATCTACTTTGTCCGCGAAGTTACGACTTCGTTGCAGGTGAAATTCCGAAAAAAAGAAAAAACGACACGGCGAAGCTATACAACCTTTTCTATATGGAACTCTAGCTACCGAGCACGGGGTATCGACGACCAGCGAAAATCGCTTTTAGAACGACGCTAAACGCGACGTGTACACGCGCGTCCGCCGACAAATATGAAACGCCACTTTGCGTTCCGTTCGTTCGTCCGCGCGTTTCAACCGAGAAACATCTCGCGCCGGCTCCGCTTTATCTGTAATTGATGGCGGACGGCGCGGATCGTCGCCCGTTCACGGCGTTTACGAGTTAATAAAATGACCGGAAACGTGGACATCATAGCGCGCCCATGGTTTATGGTTTTATTCGGTCTTTATTGAGAACGCTTTTCTTAAGGGGACAGTCTGTAGGTAGTGCGATCTTTGGGAATTTTTTTATGGAGGTACGAATGGGTTGCTGGTTTTAGGATGTGTGCTGTTTGGGAGGGTATATGGTGTTCTATGTTTGAGAATTTTCTTGCGGCGGGATGTTGAAAAATTATTAAATAACGGCGAGGGTTTGTTAAAATGATTTTAGCCAGATTTCTCGAAATCGCAAAATGTATGATTGTTAAAGGAACAAGCTATAAGTTGAAGATTTTGTGATTGAAAAATTCTTACACGTTGTTGAATATACGTACTTTTGAACGAGGTATTTGTTAAATAAAATATTTCATTGAGTTTTCTAGGAAAAAATCTTGAAAACTATATTATCTTCAAACTGATGAATCGCTACACGTTCGTACAATGAAAGGTATTGGTAATTTGACTGTGTTTCAGGTATTGTTCAAGATATGGTAATGAAAAAATTCGTACAAGTTGTTTAATATATGCGCCTTCAAACGAGATAATTGCTAAATAAAAATCTCCATTGGTTTTTCTAGAAAAAATTCTCCAATATGTCGTTTTCTCCAATTTGTAAAGAAAGATAGAAGCTTTTATACAGAAACAAGGTTCCAATATATAATTCGTAATTCAGATATTGTTTAACGTTTGTTTATTCCACGTCCGCGCCACGAGCTCGTACGAACTGATTATCCTCGGTCACGGTTTTTCAGAAACGTTTCAACGAGCTCTGTACTCGAGCTTTTTACCGTGTCGCATAAACAATTTTTCTTGCCTGTCGTTTGCGTAGCTATTTCTTCTTTTATTAGTATTTGTTGATTTAGAACATTTAGAATTGTTTTGTTAAATTTATGGAAATTTTGATGAATTTAAATGTGTTTGTACAAGTCCGTTATATATGCGTCTATTAAATTTATATATTTATTTTAATTAGATACATATAACTGTATTTATTGCTGAACTGCGTTGGCTGTTTATTAATATAGTCTCTTTACTTTTTCTACAAGTAACGTAGGATTATTTATCGTAAGACGGTTTTACAAATATTTAGCAATCGATAGGACATGTTTCAGAGGCAATTTTAATTTAGAAGAATTAAATTCCTCCTGGCGTCGCACCACGCGTTTCAATATTTTATCAGACGCGCAAAGGCTTCTTTCCGCGATGACGTGAACAATGCACGATAAAACGTAATTACTATAATTGCTGTCCGGAGAATTGCCGATCTAACACGCACTTCAGAATTTATCCTGATCGCGTTAATAAATTATAATTCCCTACTTTACAAGCTCTTCATCACGACACTAATTTCTAATATTAAAAACAATAAAACCTGAGATCAGTGTCAATTTTATAATTTCAAATAAAATCTCTAGAAAACTGAGATATAAAGAAAGAAAAAAGCAGAAACCTAGAAAAATAAGCAGAAATTCGATGAAAAATTCCGAATGATTTCCGCGATTTTTCTTCGTCGTCTTCGATTTCTGAGATCATCGAAGCATCGCTATAGCGCGATTCGCTTAGTATCGCATACGATATAGCATACGATCGCGGATGATCTACGGCACGTGCTTCCCATCGACAGGACAATGAAGAGTGGCAACGTTAGCCGGGGCTCGTGCCATTTATTGTCCCGCGAATTTCTATCGGCTAACACCCGTTAACGACAGCAGAAACAATTCATTCGCCTTTTCACCGGTCGATCAACAATGTTACTACACGGGCCCGCGAACATATACACATATACATATATAGATGTCTATCGGTTTATACGGGCTCGGACGAAGCCCCCCGACGAAAGGTGAATTACTTTGACTCTTTGATCTTTATTGCTACAAGTATCGTTTGTGCGTCAGATTTCACCTTTGTGAATTAGAAAGCGGTCGAGAGGT
The DNA here is from genome assembly GCF_028453695.1 of Augochlora pura. Lineage (NCBI taxonomy): Eukaryota > Metazoa > Arthropoda > Insecta > Hymenoptera > Halictidae > Augochlora > Augochlora pura. The sequence goes on from NW_027585041.1 coordinate 6,527, forward strand.
GTATCTCGCCCGCGCCGCCACGGTTCCGCGCGCTATATGTACGTACTTCGATCCGCTTCGACGTGTTATACACCGGCGGAAATTGGAAACCTGCGCCAATTAGTGGCACCGCGTATCCTACGATCACCTACGATGCTTGTTTTTCTTCTAACTGAGGGAAATCGCGGACATTTTACGGTTAATTGTTTCAGAGCGTAAAAGGTTACGGCTCTTGGGTTTCCTGGAAGAATGGGCTCTTTCGGGTTAGAAGTC
>NW_027585042.1:0-1832 GCF_028453695.1 Augochlora pura
TTCGGGCGCACGGCGGTGACTCTATTGCGCGCGCGCGCGTGCACGGGGCGCGGTAACGTCGGAAATTGGGTCACGAATTGTTGTCTGCTCTTTGTCCCGCGTCCCAATTTGTTAACTTGTCCCCCCCCCCGTGCGCGATGTGTACGCAGCCCGTGAGTCATCCGGACACGTCGCCCGCGCACACCATCCGCCGGGATGAAGAGATCTCGAAAATGCGCGAACGTCGGTGCCCGAACCTTCTTACCCCCACCCCACCCCCCACGCCCCGATTATTCGCTTCGCGGGATGCGCGAACACGTTCGGGGCTTTTACGATCGTTTGCCTTTCTCTTCGCGGGAAAGAAAAATTTCGTAAACGCTCCTTTTCTTCGGCGGGCCGCGCCTTATCCCGGCCGGGATAAATGCAATTTTATTCGCGGCCGTGTTCCCGTTCGCGACCCCGCTTTTGACCCGGAGAAATTTTAACCCTTTGGCTGCGGCAGACTTTGGCACCGTTCGTACGATAGACACGCATTTCGGAGGAAGTATATGAAAATATTCAATATACCGAATTCTATTACATTAAGCCAACGTTACTTGAAGTGAACATTAATTTTAAGATTTTTGTTACAATATTTAATCATCAAATTTAATAATAAACAAATTTAATACGAAACAGGCGAAATTTGATTTGGACGCCCATTGGCACCTACAGTACCAGGAAACCAACATGTGTCGGACGCCAATAGGCGCCAACAGTAGTCAAAGGGTTAAGGAGTTTTGGCGAACTGCTGCGCGTGATCTGTTCGAAATGCGTCGAGCGCAATGCGAGCGGCTTTGAAAATTTGAAATTTGTGTGGATTGTGTGTGAAGGATGATTTATTATATTGAATAGCATTATTAGGGATTATTTATACGATAATAACAATTTGTAGCAATATAGAATTATATAGAAATAATAGGAAGGATGAGACTAAGTTTGAAAGCAAGGAAAAGAGCTGTTATATTAAAAATTAGTAGAACGTAGTTTTCATTGCAAATTTGCACTTAATGTTACAATTAATGTTCGTTTAAAATAAAATAATAATACGATAGAATAGCTTAACTATAGATTAGTTTGGATACCCTTAATGCGATTGAAAAAGTATGAATTAAAATAAAACTATTATGTTCCATGTTCTTCTTACTAAACGAAGCAAAAATCATCTTTACGAAAATTAATAATTGTCCAAGACGATCCTGAGAAACACGAATAAAATAAAAATAAATTATTTCTTTCAATAATCTTAATAAATGGAAGATCATGTGACAATATTATTAAGTTCTTTGTATATTTTACAAATTCATATCTCAGCTAGTCTTTTACACTGTAAATGCATAAAATACAGCTACTGATAACATTTTAATATATAAAAGTTGACAGAATGAAATGAAATTGTTATATTAACATTTTCGTTCGGTAAAAACGTGGAACGAGATCAAATTATTATATCCATTTAAAATATTTATTTCACCCTAGTAAACGATGCAAAAATGTCGCAAGAAACTCGTAACATTTCAATATACACATAAAAGTGTACAGTAAAAGTATAAAATAAAATAAAATTATTATAATCGATGAAAATGTTCATATTACCATAAATAATGCAAAAATGTCGCAAGAAACTCGTAACGTTCCAATACATATATAAAAATGTACAATAAAAGTACAGAACAAAAAAGCAACAAAATGATCCCTTAAAATATTCACGCAATTTAGAAATATTTACAAGAAGCTTGCAACATCTCAGCAAAGAAATCTGTGCAATAAATCGCACGCTTTTAATCTCCCTAAGGGGCGAGAGGTAATTAATA
>NW_027585043.1:0-1832 GCF_028453695.1 Augochlora pura
GGCGACCCCACCCCGGTTGGAGAATGGAAAATCAAACGGTGGCGCGACGGGAAAACGGGAAAAGAGCTCCGGTGGCAACGAGGTGACGGGAAAAGATGGAAATGAAACGGGCCGCTCCGCGTGTCGGTGAAAGGGCTGGCAAGAACGAGAGGGCGAAATGGGGGGAGTGTCGTGGACAAAAGTAGACGTCGTAAAGGAACAGGTTACGCCGGCGAGTAAGGCGCTGTTTCGCATAATGCGCCATCTTCTTCGCGGGGAAAACCTCGGCTCGGCTACATTAAGTATTACGCACAATGCCGGCGCGAAGGACGGTGTTTCGCGCGGGAAACAAGCTGCCGGAATGGTTTACTTGAATCGCGGGGAGAGTGTCAAAAGGATGTTAGGAGAAAGACTGAAAGGATGACTGCGGATTTATGGCCCGGTACAATGGCGGGAACGCCTTTTTTTACTTCGATCTTCTTTTTTACTCCACGGGACAATACTTTTGCATCTTTGGAAAATTGCTGTGAAAAATTGTTTTGGGTAAATTGGCGAGGCTATTTCTCTTCGTTATCTTGGTATTTTAACAGGCTTATATTAATTTATATTAATCTTTTCTTGACGTACTTTTCATTTATTTTAGCTAGAAGATTTTAGATTGCAAAGCTTCATTATAATAGAAATTGATAGGTTTGTTTTGAAGAAATCTGTTCTGGACACCAAGATTCCTTTAATTTAATAAACAATAAATTGACTAAATAATAAGAAATTTTAATAATGAGTAATAAATCACGATGAGCAATAATTCGCGATAAGTAAAGAATATTAAATAAATATTAAATAAATTAATCAAATATCCACAGATCGTCGATTATTTGCCACTATTTAGCATCACGGTAAATCCATTAAAAACAATATTTAAAAGCAATATTCATAAAGAATTATTTAAATGAAAAATAATTCAAACAAAGAATGATTCGAATGAAAAGGTATTTGAATGAAGAATAATTCGAATAAAAAGGTATTTGAATGAAGAATAATTTGAATAAAAAGGTATTTGAATGAAGAATAATTCAAACAAAGAATAATTCGAATAAAAAGGTATTTGAATGACGAATCATTCAAACAAAGAATAATTCGAATAAAAAGGTATTTGAATGACGAATCATTCAAACGAAGAATAATTCGAATAAAGAATAAATCGAATAAAGAATAATTCGAACAAAGAATAATTCGAACAGAGAATAATTCGAATAAAGCAGAATTCATCATTCTAATAAATTTTTTCCTTCGCGATCCTACTTGGCACTAAATGTATGATCAGGTAGATTAATCAAAAGAAAAGGATTAAGTATAGCGATTGTCGGAACGATGAATTTTGTGGTAGGTGGCAAACGGCGCCGATCGAATTCGATTTGTTCCCCTTCCGCGTAGCTCTGAATTTTTAAAAATAATTTTGACACGGTGGAGGACACATCGGAGGATTTAGTGTTGATTGCAAGGACGATTGAAATTTCGAGGACTGCTGGCCGGGGGGTTCGGATTTCAATGGCGCCGTCCCCGCGCGCATTACGTTCAAACAGTGAAAATTGGAGAGAGTCTATTTCGCGCGAATAAATGAGAGCAGATGAATCGAAAACGTGTGTGCAGTCGCCTTCCCCGCCCCCCCCCCCCCCCCCCACCGAGGTCGCGCTTAAAATTGCGCGCGGATTATTTCATCGAAAACAGATCGAGAGTTCACGACTCTCTCTCTCTCTCTCTCTCTCTTTCATTCCTTTCGTCGAATAATTAATTAATTATTGCCGGAGCTTTTATAAATCGGCCGCCTAAATTTTTCTGCTCGGTGTCCTTCG
>NW_027585044.1:0-1831 GCF_028453695.1 Augochlora pura
AATTTATCGTCATGATTTTCTTTCAGAATTCGTTGTATTTCTTCTTGCGTTTTAGGAATAATTCTCATAAAATCAAACAATTTAATCTGATATTCAGGAAATACGAATTTTAACATTTCGTTTAATTGATCTATTTTAATATTATTATGTTTCTTAGATGGGACTAATACAAATTTCCTATCTCCAATAGTTGATTTTAATTTTCGAAAACAATGGAAAAGATTTTAATATTCTAATTTATCAAAATGATGATTCAGAGGATATAACAAGTACACAATTTGCTTGTTATTCTGTAACTTGGATAAATCGTTAAATCTTACTGCGAGATCTGTTATATCAGTGATAGTACAGCTCCTATTCCGACATTTGATGCGTCGGTCGTTAAGATGAATTCTTTAAAAAAGTCGGGAAATTGTAAAATCGGTTTATTAGTCAACTTGTCCTTTAAAGTTAAAAATGAGTTCTCTTGTTCTTCCGACCAATAAAATGGAACATCCTTTTTTTAGTAATTGGGTTAGTGGTTTTGCAATCGTCGAGAAATTTTGTATAAACTTCCTATAGTACCCGGTTAGCCCTAGAAACATTTTAATTTCCTTCTGATTTGTTGGTCTTAAAACTCTATCAATGGCATTTATTTTATTAGGGTTAGGCTCTACTCCTTTATTTGAAATTACATGGCCCAAATATTCGCACGATCTTTTCATAAACTCGCACTTATCAGGTTGTAATTTTAGGTTATGTTCCCGCAGTCTCGAAAACACATTTTTTAATTTGCGAACATGATCTTCTATTGTGGAACTATAAATCACAATATCGTCTAAGTAGACGAAACATTGAATGTTAGTTAGGCCAGTTAAAACGTTATTGATTGTACGTTGAAAAAAAGCAGGACCGTTTTTAAGCCCAAAGGGTACGCGTGTAAACTCAAAATGGCCATTTGGTGTTGAGAACACCGTCTTAGGACCGTCTTTAGGATCCATTGGAATCTGATGAAATCCACTTACTAGGTCTGATGTGGTAAAATACTGTGCATAACCTAATTGATCAAGTATATCTTCTATGTTTGTAAGTGGGTATGCATCGCCTATTGTTCGTTCATTTAATTTTCTGTAATCAACCACGATACGCCACTTTCGTTTACCCGATGCATCTGATTTTTTTGGAACAACCCAGAGAGGGCTAGACCAAGGACTATTTGAAGGCTTAACTATACCTTGACTCAACATTTTTTCTATCTGTTTGTCTACTTCGGTTTTATGTATCTGTGGATAGCGATAAGATTTCGTTTGAATTGAAGTTTCATTGGTAACGGGAATTATATAAGGAGTTGTTCTAGCACGAGATAACAAATCTGTTGGAAGATGAAATATGTCATCAAATTCTTCGCAAACCTCTTTTACGTACTGTAACCGGGTCCAATTTACACGCGGGGAAATATGCGGAAATTCTTCTAACCGACACGCCCGGTTACTGCTCGCGTCGGCTATTTATTAGGGGTTCGTGTCGCTGGACGCAAGGATCCGCACAAGGGTGAATCAATAAAGATTTACGGTATGAATTTGGTTTATTACGTCTTAAATTTGGGGAGATTTGAGGACTACCGATTCCTCAAATGAATACGAGTCGCCCGCGGGAGAACGGTGTTTACGAATTCTCGCTGGGGTCGGCCCCTTGACGCGGTATATTATTCCGCGATACGACGTAGTTGTGCTCGCGGGACGCACGACCTTCACGCTGGAACGATGGCGAGGTTGGCCTTACAATACACGGCGCGGCGATTTCGCGATACGTCGCAATTATGCCCGCGTGGCGTACAATTTTTGATAGAATT
>NW_027585045.1:0-1831 GCF_028453695.1 Augochlora pura
AAAGTCACAAAATTATAAGAAGCTGTGTCATTATTTACATAATTATTTTTCTAATTGAAATTGAAAAGCAGTCAAAATGACTTGCTTAGACAATCTAGTGTTAAAGTAGGACGAGTATACTCGTCCTGGCAATGCGTGACACCCTGCCAAAGACGAGTATACTCGTCCTTGGCAGCGAATGGGTTAAATTAATATCAATAGCACAGATTAATATTTTATAAATTTCCTGCGATCGTAGAGGTCTAGAAAGTAACCCTTTACTTACCAAAGTGTAGCGTGGACTTGGCGATACGCGTTACGGCGTCATCGCGGTGTAAAAGAACATAATTCCGCGCGGATAAGAAGACGCGTACGGTGTACCGCGGGGCGATGAGCGTGATACGGTTTCCGGCGGCGTGGCACGCGGAAAGGGGGACGGAGTAAAGTGGCCGGGCAGTTTCATAGCGTCGGAACAGCCGCGATCCCGTAAATCATGGGTCCCTTTGCTCTAGCCCGGGACAGCGGCCGCAGTAAAAGTGGTAATAAAGAGATATAGAGCGACGCGCGTGCCGCTACACCGTAAGTAACGGCATGTATTATTTACGGTTCAGTCTGGTACCGAGCGCACCCCGTAAACAGAGCAGCGTTACCCTTTCTCGTAATTTTTCTCATTGACTTTACATCGCCGGCCGGAATGGCCGATCGAGACTATCAAAATTAATGCCTCGGGAACAGTGTTCTTTTTCTTTCTTTTTTGGTGCGTCAGCGGCTTCGACTTTTACCGCCGTCCTACTGTGAATTGAAAGCTTCTGCCACGGAGAATCGACGATCGTCGCGAATTTATTGACATGGTCGAAATGCGTCTGATTTTCTCTTTTACCGTAGCCGATATTACATCGATGTTCCTGCAAACAATTTTTACAGAAACTGCTGGAGTTATTAGAAGCATAAGTACAGGCAACTTTGGCGGACGATAACTCCGCGAGGAATCGACGTAGGTTGACGATTTTTTTTTCATATTAAAGCTTGAAATCTCTACTTTGAAACCGTATTTTTCGATTTTAAGTTCGATGCGTTCTCGTCGCTACAACGATTTATAAAGCCATGTTTGTCATATTAAAGATCGCCAACTTTGACGAAGTGCGTAGACTTTGCAAAATTTTTTTCAGAGATGCCGTTTTCGCTAGAAAAAAGCTCGATCTTTCCCCTTTAATTTGACGTAAATAAAAGGTCGCTGCGATTTTTTCTCGCAAAGTTATCGATAACGCCAGCGCGGGCGGTAGGTGACATTTAGGGGTTGTTAATTTTAGGTGCTGTAATTCTTAACGCTATTTTGTTTAATTTATGCTACCTTTCAAATGTCATTAGGTTTCACAAAATTTGTATAATTTCGAGTTATTTTCGCGAAAGTGCGCGGACACTTTCTCGCCGCGGCATTGTTATTAATAACGCAGGCGAGACGTCACTTATTTGATCAGCCGTTCTGGCACTTGTCGTGGAAATACTTTGATTAAATATTTAATTCTGTTTCCGCGGCATCATATCCGTCCGGTTCAGTGAAACGAAATAGTATTACCAGGCCATGCCGGCTTCTGTTATATTCGCGTGTCAAGTGGTTAATCTTTGATCGCGCGGAATGGAAAAAGTTATTCGCGGAGGCTCATTGATTATTGCACGGTTTTACATCATCGGGCGCAATACAGCCGCCCGCTCCCCGGCAGCAATGTTGCATCCGAGACAAAATTAATGAGAGCCATCCTAACATTATATTAGTGCTTTGCACTCGAGGTTCTATCTTAATTTTATATTATTTTTATATCGCGTGCATACGAAATTATTCGCTACGATACAA
>NW_027585046.1:0-1830 GCF_028453695.1 Augochlora pura
GCTCCGTGATCTGAGGAGTTTTTGAGGAGTTTAAAGTGATAAAAGAATTATTTAAACAATACCAGTGTATTGCGCTAGTGACAACGAGTGCATTGGTGTAAGAATTTCCGAAAAATTCGAAAAATTAGTGGAGTTAGCGAAAATTTTCGATCGGCGTCGGTGACGGCGTCGCTGCAGTGACGCGTCGGAAATTTTAAACTAGTTTCAAGTGACCGTAGAGCCGTAGGAGTGTGCACAATCCACTTGTGTACCTCCTATTAGACTTTAGAAAGCTTTGTGAAAGAGACAGGAGTAAAAAATTTTAAAATAAGCTAGTTATTAAGTGTTTTAGAAAATAGACGCCAAATTAGAAAATAGCGGTAGGAAAGTACCAAATTTATTTGTGTACCTTTCTATCAAACTAAGAGAAAGTGTCGTGAAGGCGATAGTAGTGTTAAAATAATAATAAGTTAGATTTTAAATAAACTATAAGATCTAAAATTATATGCTACGTGGCATCCGTTGTGTCTTCGTGAGCTTGTCCGTACGTGCTCCGGGCGCCCTTTGTTCGTGGCCGGCCGGAGCGCAGGTAGCCGCTCGGCGGGTACCGCTCAGGCGGTGAGGCGACGCGCGGGCCATAGCAACGGTTGCTATGGCGGGCGTAGCGAAGTCAGGCATGCGACCAGCGACAGGCGCGAACGCGAAGCAGGCCGCTCAAGCCGCGGGAACCGCGGGACAAAGTAGCGAAACCCTCGCGAACAAAAGGAAGGCGAGCACTACACCGGTAAAGGCTGTAGAGAAGAAGAACGAGGAAAAGAAAAGGAAGACGGAAGAAGTGAGAGAAGAGGGAAGCATGAAGCCCGCCGGGGAGACGAAGGAGGCTGCCCTCAAAATTGAGGACCGCCTTCTGACGCTCCTCATGGACCCGGCGAAGGCAGGGACGAAGACGGCAAAGGAGCAAGCGACGCAGGTCATGCGTCTCTTCAAGGACATGCGTTGCCTGCTGCAGGATGCCCTCCTACGGAACAGCTTCCTGGAAGGCAGGCTGGAGCAGGCCACTACACAGGCCAAGAAATCAGAAGTTGCGCTGACCGGAGCGGTCGAGAAGTCGCTGCAGGCAACTAAGTGCCTCGAGCGGGCAGTGAAGAAGGTAGAAACACCCCCACCCTCGAAACCGCTGTCGTACGCGGATAAGTTAAAAATGACTGCGGCCAAGACGGAGCCGAAAAACAAGAACATCGTAATGATTTTCCCCGACCAGCCGGAAGGAGAGATTAGGACCAGCGAGGAGGCCAGGGAGGCCGTCTTTACACTGGTGAACCCGCGCAAGCGGGGAATGCAGGTAAAGGCGGTCAGACGAATCCACGGCAACGGAATATCCGTGGAGACGACGACGGCGGAGGCTGCGAAGGCGCTCGTAAATAACGAGCAACTTAAGGCGGCCGGACTGATGGCGAGGACCCAGACTTTGCGGCGGCCGAGAATGATAATGTTTGATGTGCCGCGAGAAATGACGGAAAAGGAAATTACAGCCTGCATCCGGAAGCAGAATGGAAAGGTCCTCGAAGGCATCAAGCCGGAAGACCTGAAGTTCTGCTTCAGGACCGGAAGGAAAGACGGGGACGAGACAAACTGGGTGCTGGAGGTCTCTCCAGAACTCAGGAAGAATATGCTCGCCGCAGGAAAAATATATATAGAATGGAACGCCTGCAAGGTTCGGGATTTCAACGCCGTCAGCCGGTGTTTTAAGTGCCAGGCGTATGGACACATCGCCAGGCATTGCAGATGCATGGCCGAAGTCTGTGCCCACTGCGCAGGGGAAGGGCACGGCGTCGGCGCCTGTCCTAAGAA
>NW_027585047.1:0-1830 GCF_028453695.1 Augochlora pura
TAACCTAACGTTATCCCTATATATACTCTATGCCTATTTTAACCTTGTGTTAGGAACTTTTATCTTTTATCACATGATTTTTTTTTTTTCTTTGTACTATTTACAGTCTTAGGTTTATACAGTTTACAGTCTTAATTCATTTCTTACTAGAAATGCTAATAATATCGCTGTGACCCTTGAGTCCCTGCTTGCTATTATTTGTTGTGCTTCCGCAGGAACCGTCCATTTCAGTCTCTTTAATTTACTAATTAACTCACTTCTCCCATTATCTCTCAGCGGGCACTGCCAGATAATGTGGTTTAAGTCCTGGACCGGATGTGAACATTCACATTGCGGGCTGTTGATGATACCAACCCTTGCCAGGGACTCCCCTGTGTTGTAATGATTGGACCTGAGACTACCTATCCTCACTATTGTTTCCCTTGACCAGTTATTTTGTTTCGTATACCACGGTTTCTTCCTGCTTTCGTACAGCGTGTTGTAGTAGTTAGTACCCTTGTATTTGAACTCAATCTCCAGCGTCCTTCGGAAGTTTTCCCACATTGTTTCCTTGAACTGCTCCCTGAAGTCCGTAAACGGCACCCCCAGTTCAGGATTGTGTGGCTCCTGTGTTGCCTCCTTAGCCATTTTATCAGCCTGTTCATTTCCTGTGATACCGCAGTGTGACGGTATCCACATAAATATAATTCTATTCTTACCACTAATCGCCTTATATGTAGCTAGCTTCTGCTTAATGTCTATAATATATTTATTAGTTCTAACATTTATCCTAGTACTATTAAGGCACGTAATTGCACTCAATGAGTCTGAAAATATCACATACGAGTTCTTACAGTTATTCAGCGCTAAGCTTACGGCCTCCGATATGGCTGCACACTCCGCTGTGAATACCGAACACTTAGAGTTCATACTGAGCGTCGAGCCATAGTTTCTTCCAGGGCACACTACGGCCGCCCCGGTAGAAATTCCGCTGCTTATTTTCGAACCGTCCGTGTAAATGCCTACATGATTGCCGTATTTTGCTCTCACTAATCCCTCCAACTCCCTATTTGGAGACTGGGTATTCAGGAGATATGCACCTGTTTCTATGTCGCATTCTGCTGCGGACAATGCCTCTATCAAATTTATTGTCTGACACGTATAGTTAGTGTCTACATGGCATATGTTTACAATATTCATGACTTCTCTGACACATTCCTGGAACACCCTTGAGGTGTTATTGTATATTGAGGTCCCCATCATTCTAAACGATCGAGATACTTCCTCAATATATGGAATGGACGCATGACTCCTATTCGACATGACTTTAACCATATGTGTCTTTCCCAGAAAGGCTGCTCTCTCCCTTAGGTGTGGGATACCAGCCTCCGCCAGAACTACGTTGTTAGGTGTGCTCATCCTCAGACCCAGTGCCAGTTTTATTGCTCTCGTTTGAACCGATTCTAACTTCCTGACCAAGTGTTTAGCGTTCGGATAGTATATGAATGACCCATAGTCCAGCCTCGATCTGATCATGCATTTGTATATTGTAATAAGAGTATCCGGGTGTGCACCCCACCAGACCCCCCTCAGGAATTTGATTATATTCATTACCCTTGAACACTGGGCATGGACAACGTTTATGTGCTCTCGAAAGTTCAGTGCTCTGTCCAGATGGAGACCTGGAAACACAACACTGTCTTCGTTCTTTATCGTGTGTCCATTTACTTGGACTGCTATCATACCATGTGCGTATTTTTTCCTGCTACTGAATACCACTAATTTAGTTTTTTTTGGTGCCAATTCCAATCCAACACTGATCAGACTATTTCCTATATTTTCTATGGCTGC
>NW_027585048.1:0-1830 GCF_028453695.1 Augochlora pura
TTCCATTTAATGCAACTCTTAGTTTGTAGTGAAATTATAATGTGTTGGCGATTCCGTTGCCAATTCCGAATATCGGAAATTTCTCTAGCAACAACCCGACCCAACTATAATACACTGACTACAATGGACTACAATTGCTATCATATAATACATTTTCAATCATTTCGTAAGCGTTGGTTGCGTTTAGAGGTTGAAAAGACGCATTCTGAATATATTTAAAAATATGTGGAAAGGATAACAATTTAAAAGTTTTGGAAATAGTCACACTTTGTAAGTCCTCTCGAATACTATGTATTTCAAAAACTTCATACTCAAGTTACGTAAATACAAACACAACTGTAAGAAATATACGGTTCCTTTTCTTACATGATATTTCGCGTAAAACGTTGCTATGATTCAAATTCTGATAATTCTCGACATTTACGTTGAAACCCATGATTTATGCCAATAATAACTGGAGCTAATTTTGCAGATTGTCTTCGCTGTAGCATGGAAATGCATGAAAATAGTACAATAACAGTTTACTGTCCAATCTAATTAACACTATATGTACTATTCAAAGTAGACGAGAAGGCGTAAACGGGTTCGTTTGTTCCGAAAGTCTTCTTGTTAGCTCTAAACTATACGATAATCGGAGTTATGCATTGTATCTTAGTACATTAAACCTAAGGTAATTGGCGTTCAAAATTTTTAGGAGCAAACGTGTTCATTTAAACGGTTGAAACAGATATGCGATTCCTGAAGACCGAGCTCGTTTTGATATCTTTAATCCTTTGCAAAGTTTTCATAGAATATAGTTAAATGGATTACCTTGTATAAAGAATTTCTCTACTCGATACTACAGAGATTAAATTATTATGATGAAAGAAATGTTAACAACTTTCAAAGTAAATCAGTGAGATTTATTATACTGTTTAGCAATTTTCAAGCAATAGTTCCTCGACTGAATTCTTGTCTAGAGAATCACTATTATACTTTTACACACTACAGACATTTTTGCATTTCGCATCTTCTATTCAATTTTTAAGTTAACCCATAAAATTATGATTTAAAATTTAATATCATCTTCAGTACGTCGCCGTCGAATTAAATCAGATAGTCAAAGTTAAGTTGAAGTTGACTGGAATGATGAAACTATACACAAGAAGAAGTGCGTGATACAAATTAGCACATTCCTTTGTTTAATCAAGCAAAGATTTTCTAATTCATGGAGAATCAATACACATGATTCTGAAAGATTTTGTTAGATACTTAGCTGATTACTCATGTAACTATTGGAATCACCTATTATCTAATGCGTCATTTCTCTATCCGTCATTCGTCCAAAATCCAAGCGGAAATTAAATTAGTCACCTGTAGCTAAGGATTAGACGAAGGACCAGAACGGACCAGATATTTTACGAATGTACCACGTTGAATCTCCGAAGTTTTTCATAATTACTGTTGTTTCGAGTGAACGAATAATTCATAATAAATATAGTTATTATTATTACAACTGTTGTACATTCTTCACCCAGATTACAACAATTTTGGAAATATGTAGATCCGTCAGTTTTTCATGGTCAGAAAATAATTTGAACCCTATATAACATCATTTCAATGAAACAGATTCTGGAATGAAAGCGAATATGGTCCTCTATCTGGTCCTCTAAGAATTAGAGGACCAGAGCGAACTGTATAGTTCGTCGGTTACTTTTGTCCCTTTGATTTCGACTCTCACTGCGGGCGGCTCCAGAAGGATATACCTTTCTTAATATTAAGAAATAAAAAGATGTTTAATATTGATAAATAGAAAGTTATTTAAAATGTCCAGAACATAAAAAAAGGAAA
>NW_027585049.1:0-380 GCF_028453695.1 Augochlora pura
ATCCACTTCTTGCCGTTCTGGGATGCCGGCAGTGGTCCGAATAGATCCATGGAAATAACTTCGAAGCGCTGTTGCATCGACGGAGTCTGGAGTAACCCTGCTGGTCTCAGATTACTGGCCTTATAGCGCTGACATTGAATGCAGCTTTTGACATGTTTTGCCACATCTTTCCTGCGGTCTGGCCAGTAAAATCGTCCTGATATCTTCTGCGTGGTTCTCTGTGCACCATAGTGTCCAGCAGTTGGGGAATCGTGGTATTCCCGCAGAATTTCTTCTCGCTCGTGGGTTGGAACTACGAGTTGGGCATCTTCTGATTCGGAGTCTGGGGCATGACGATACAGGACCCCGTTGGAGAGCAGATAACCTTTCTGCGACCAGTG
>NW_027585049.1:480-1830 GCF_028453695.1 Augochlora pura
CGGGATTTGCCTCCGGATGATACACCGGTATGAATTGAGTCTTAATGTCCATACAGTGCAAGAGCTTCTGCATGACCCCGCTGATAAATTGTGTACCGTTGTCGTCTTATGATTCTTCGAGGAACGCCAAAGCGTAGAAACACCTCGTTCATTAGCGTGGTAGCGCAGGTTTCGGCAGTAGCTTGCTGAAGGGGGAATAGTTCCACCCAGCGGCTTGCGGTATCTTCGATGAGCAAGATCCACTTCTTGCCGTTCTGGGATGCCGGCAGTGGTCCGAATAGATCCATGGAAATAACTTCGAAGCGCTGTTGCATCGACGGAGTCTGGAGTAACCCTGCTGGTCTCAGATTACTGGCCTTATAGCGCTGACATTGAATGCAGCTTTTGACATGTTTTGCCACATCTTTCCTGAGGCCTGGCCAGTAAAATCGTCCCGATATCTTCTGCGTGGTTCTCTCTGCACCATAGTGTCCGGCAGTTGGGGAATCGTGGTATTCCCGCAGAATTTCTTCTCGCTCGTGGGTTGGAACTACGAGTTGGGCATCTTCTGATTCGGAGTCTGGGGCATGACGATACAGGACCCCGTTGGAGAGCAGATAACCTTTCTGCGACCAGTGGAGAAAGTTCTCTGATGGGTCTGTCTCCTCGAAGCATTTTACAATTTTCCGAATGTCCTCATCCTTCAACTGCTCCGAGCGTGTTTCGCTGCTTCCGCGATGTGGTAGATCGATGGAAACAAGGCCCACGTTTTGTTCGGGGAAGTCTTCCTTAAGACCTTCTTGAGGTCGTGACAGAAAGTCTGCTATGTGGTTTGACCTTTCTGGGATGTAATCGTTCTTCAAGTTGAATTCTTGCAGCAACATGGCCCATCGGGCTAGACGACCGCTAGGTGATTTTAGCGACATCAACCAGCGCAATGGTTGGTGGTCGGTGACGATTTGTATCTCGGTTCCCTTGATGTATCCCCGAAACTTGTTTGAGGCCCATATTACGGCGAGTGCTTCACGTTCAGTAGTAGAATAGTTCTTCTCCGGTGTGGTGAGTAGTCTACTCGCGTACTCGACCGGATGCTCGTTGTCCTTCTCCCCCTGGACCAACACGGCTCCGATTGCGAAACCACTGGCGTCTGTCCGGATTTTGTATGGCTTGCTTGGATCCGCCGGTCGTAGTATGGGAGCTTCGGTTAGTTTCGTTTTCAGCTCCTGGAAAGCTGTTTCTTGGGACTCCCCCCAGTGCCAAACTGTCTTCTTCCTTGTGAGCTCGATGAGAGGATTAGCGACTCGAGCAAAGTCAGGGATGAATTTCCTGTACCAGGAGCAGGTCTGCAGAAAGCTCATCACTCCCTTGACA
>NW_027585050.1:0-1830 GCF_028453695.1 Augochlora pura
GTGGAATCGTACACCAGCAGAGTGGGACAGGAACCCCCTGGACCAAGAGCGCCGTACGAGCACCTCCGATTTTCAGTAGTATTGCCGAACGGAGGTATTTGGAGATTTGTGCTGTTGAGCCGTACGTCACGTTAATCGGATCTTGTTCTGATCTTTACGCACGTACGGTAGGTTAGCTGCCTGTCGATCGTATCGGCTTTTTACGTGAATCCCGTTGTCGACGCAGCTTGGGCCTATCCATTTTTACAGTCCGTAGAGACATCGCAGGAGTTGAGGCAACATAAATGACGAATAGAAGCATAGTGTGAGGTAGGAAGAAGGGCGACGGTTGGGCGTCGTTAAAGGGTCTTTTGAAATCGTCCACACCTGCGGTAAGATTGGTGAAGTCTCGTGTCCGATAGCCTCTTCTGCCTCCTCGCCATAGATGACCATAGAAGCCATAGTGTGAGGTAGGAAGAAGGGCGACGGTTGGGCGTCG
Source organism: Augochlora pura (assembly GCF_028453695.1). Lineage (NCBI taxonomy): Eukaryota > Metazoa > Arthropoda > Insecta > Hymenoptera > Halictidae > Augochlora > Augochlora pura. The sequence goes on from NW_027585050.1 coordinate 479, forward strand.
TTAAAGGGTCTTACGAAATCGGTCACACCCCCGGTGAGCATTGGTGGAGACTTACAACCTCCACTAAAACGCACTCCGGGTTCACGCAGCAGAAAGTTCCTGCAGTCGACGCCGAGGGTATCTTGGTTAAAACCTGCACGCCACAGTCGTGCCTAGTTAATCAAGGTTAAATTCGCGCGTCTGCCAGCGGCGTATCCCTTTTAACGGGAATCGCCGAATATACAGTCCACACACTCTCACTGCACTACGCAGAGAGGTAGGCCGTTTCCCCTTCCAAGCGCACGAGCATCGTTGCGAGGAGCGAAGGGAAACGGTGAAACGAGTACGTATACAATAAACACTAATTGGATTATTCGTACGTCATTTTCGTAGGCAACCAAGGAAGTAAAATCAAAGAGGAAATTGGAAAATACCAAGTCTGGCCGCCACAGGAAAGGAAGCCAACTCAGACGAGCCCTTGGTTTATTTTCAAGGAAGCCACTGACCACGAGCCCCTTTCTCACCCAACCACCTGTATACAATTGGGAGAAGGACAATAAAAGGAGAGTCCTTTTCAGGACTCGTGGATCTTATTTTCAATACTGTAAAAAGTTAATCTCCTCCATCTAATCCACGTCCCTCATATCCGGACCGATAAAAATAGTCAGCACCGCGTGCCTAGGTCTATTTTTAAACAAAAAGAATAAATCGCAATTGAAATTTTCGGCCGTTCTAGTCAAAGATAGTTATCCTTGGCAGCGTCGCGCGCCCTATAGCTTTAACTCAACTACTTGGCGCGAGACGCTACCGCGTCTCATGATACAGGATTTTCCAATAGGGACGGGTCGATGTTGACAGTCTGTAGCGGTCATGTTATGTTGAATGCGTCGTTGAAATCTGTTTTTTACAATTCAGTCGGTCATGCCAAATCACCATGCCAAGTTACACGATTGAGCAGCACGTCCAAATGATAAAATTATATTATCAAAGTAAGTGTTCGTTAGTGCAAACGTTGCGCGCGTTACGCCCATTTTATGGTAGACGGGGTGGCCCTTCAAAGTCGACTCTCCAACGCAAAATTGCCGTATATGGGACAATTCCAACCCACACGAGATTCACCAGGTGGCAATGCATCCACAAGAAGTTACTGTTTGGTGCGGATTTTGTGCCGACGGCGTCATAGGCGATAAACATTCTGCATGAACGATTTGAAGGTATGGTTATCTTTCGCGGAGGTGACGTGAATTGGTCACCAAGATCCTGCGATTTGACCCCGCTAGACTTCTTCTTGTGGGGTTTTCTGAAGTCGCAGGTCTATACCAGTAAGCCACAATCAACCGACGCTCTCAAAGCCAACATAGTCCAGGCCATCG
>NW_027585051.1:0-1829 GCF_028453695.1 Augochlora pura
AACGGAAGAACCGTTCTCGGGAGGTTCGTAGCGGCACGGCCGCTACAGTCCTATTGCCAGCTCTAGGGTGTTTCGCTCATCGCTGAACATGGGGCAGTCCACGGTTGCGTGTTCAACACTATCAATTTCTCCGCAACCCTCGCAAAGGGGTGAATCTATTTTGCCCATCTTGGCCAGGTATTCATTAAAACAACCATGGCCTGATATTATCTGGGTTGTCCTGAAGTCTAATGTGGGTGGGCCCCAACCCATCCATTCTTCGATGCGCGGAATCCAACGATGTGTCCTTCTTCCGTACCTCCCCGCGTCCCATCTCTCCTGCCACCTTTTCAGCGATATTTTCCGCTCTCTGACCTTGATGGCCTCAATTTTGGTCGAGTCCTCGCCCTTTTTGAGACCTCTGGTCGACTCGAACGTCCTCTTTCCCTCTTCCGCGAGGATGTCTAAGGGGACGACACCCGCCAGGATACATAGGGCGTCCAGGGAGACCGTCCTATATGCCCTGGTGACTCGTGTCAAGGTCATTTTCTGTACATTCCTCAGTCGCTTGGTATTTATTCCCGAATTAGCCGCCGAGGCCCACGCTGGGGAGGCGTACATAACCAGGGATTCCACTACCCTGTAATATAATAACCGGGCCTCATACCCGCATCCTCGGGTGTTCGGAAGGATTCTGGTTAGGGCCCCGGCTAATCTCGATGCCTTGTTGCATGCCTCTTCCAGGTGGGCCTTGAATCTTCTGTTCCCTTCAAGCCATAGTCCCAGATATTTTGTCTGCCTGCTGGCCAGCAATTTGCTACCCCCGAAGGTGATTTCGGGAATCGCCGTGTATTTTTGGCCCGTAAGATGTATTAATTCAGATTTCTGGGTTGCTAACTCTAGATCGTTACGGTCATACCACTCCTTGATTTTTTCGAGGGTCTCGGATGCTGTTTTAGTAACCCCTTCCACTGTGCGGGCGCTCACCAGCAACGCCACATCGTCCGCGAATCCTAGCATGGTACAATTTCTTGGCAGGGCCGTCCTTAGGAGTCTGTCATACTGGGCGTTCCACAGAAGCGGCCCCAGTACCGACCCCTGTGGAACGCCCGCGAACACCTCTACGTCCTTACATTCACCCTCACAGGAGGCTATGACTATTCGATTGGTCAAATAGCTTATTTGGAATCTCTAGTTCTTGTAGAGCTGTCATTATTCGACTCCACCTTACCATGTTAAAGGCATTTCGCACATCTAAGGACACCATAATGCAAAAGTGCCTGCGTCTTTTCGCTGCATCCCAGAATTTGAGCAAGCTTTCCATGGCGTCAACCGTGCTTTTTCCCCTGACGAACCCAAATTGATTTACTGACAGGGAGACTCTAGATGTCAATTCTTCCTTGATACAGTATTCTAGTGTCTTTGCTAGATTCGATAGAATACACAAAGGCCTCCATGTTTGTTTTCCGTCGGGCCCCAGTTTTTTTGGGATTAACACCAACCGGCCCCTCTTCCACGCCCGGGGGAAATATGATAAATTCAGGCACTTATTAAAGATGTGGGTTAGATGTTCAACTGCAAAATCCCCAAGTGTCCACACTATTGCCGCCGTTATTCCGTCCGGCCCGTCGCCTTCTTTTTGACCTTTTTAATAGCAGATCTAACCTTTTCCTGGTTGAGAATGATATCAGCATCCTCGGCCGGAGCCGGTGAACCCAAGCCTGGAGTATCCTCCGGTAGGCTTGCCTCTTCAGGGGTCAATACAAAGAGATCTGACAATGCCTTTTCCAAGTCGTTCTGCCCGATCTTTGTAGGGGGGGGTCTTCCCTTGATGGTGTCCAGTACCCACC
>NW_027585052.1:0-6773 GCF_028453695.1 Augochlora pura
AGAGGGAGAAGGAGAGAGTGAAAAAGAAGAGATTCACCTGCCTCTCCTGCACAGGGCCGGGCTTGTGCTCGGGCGAGCATAAAACGCGCCGCGTATTTTCCACCCCCGCGTATTAATACGTAACCGCGGCCGCAAAACTTAATGAATTCTTTAGCGAGATCAAAAAGAACTCTCCGGTCGGCCGATACGCCAACCGTTGCCAGCATTTCCTTCTCCCTCTCCCCCAGCCCACTCTCTCTTTCTCTCTTTCTCTCTCTCTCTCTCTCTCCCACTCGTTCCTTTTCCCTTTTTTTTTGCCTCCTGAAGAGCGAGGAACAAAATTGAACGGCGATATTCCCGGTACGGTTTAACGACGACGAACACCCCCTGCCTCGAGGCCACCCTTACACCCTGTGTCCTGTGTTTCTCTTAACGAGGCACGTTCTACCGAACCCTCTTTCCCACCCCCACGTCCTCCTCCTCCTCCTCCTCGTTCTCGTCCTCGTCCTCCTCCCACGCGGCAGCCAGTGTTCGTGCCGGCCGCTAGCAGATACGAGGTGCCGCCGCATTATGCTCGGTTTCATCGCGAGCAACGTCTCACGCATTAATGGATTCCTATAGCAGCCGGGCCCGTAATGAACACCCAGTCTACCGTGGGCTGTCTTTTCATCGGGATCCGCTGCGCGTTTGGCGACTTACGTTTCATTGCCGGTGATACGTCCCGATAATGAGGTCGATATCTCTCGCCCGCGCTTTCTGCCTCTTTCGCCCTGTCTCTGCATCTCTCTATATATTTCTCTGCCTCTATCTGCCTCTCCCTATATTTCACTGTCTCTCTCTATATTTCTATCTCTCCCTCTATATTTCTATCTCTCTCTCTATATTTCTCTATCTCTATCTCTCATTGTCTCTCTCTATATTTCTCTGCCTCTCCCTGTCTCTCTCTATATTTTACTGTCTCTCTCTATATTTCACTGTCTCTCTCTATATTTCTCTGTCTCTCTCTATATTTCTATATCTCTTTCTCTATTTCCATGTCTCTCTCTATATTTCCATGTCTCTCTCTATATTTCTCTGTCTCTCTATATGTCTCTATCTCCATCTCTCATTGCCTCTCTCTATACTTCTCTATCTCTCTCTATATTTCCCTATCTCTATCTCTCATTGTCTCTCTCTATATTTCTCTATCTTTATCTCTATCTCCTTCTCCATCTCTATATTTCTGTCACTCCCGGTCTTTCTCTCTCGCCGAGCAGAAAAGCGAGCGATTTAGCCGCGGTGTCGGGAATTTCGTGATTCGAGACGCCCTGATATGAAATATCCAGCAAATGGCTACACACCCCGTTCAGTGGATAGCTGGGATCCGCGACGACCTGCGATTCAGCCGTGATCAGCGACTGTATCGGGGTTGCAATTGTCTGAAGACTGTAATAACAATTTCTTTGCTTTTCTTTGTCACGAGTTTAAGGGTTGAGGTTAAAGAAAAGATCCAGTGTTGCCTAATTTCCATTTCAAAATAGACAGTGACGAAAATTGAACAAATAAATTTGTAAATTGCTACACTAAAAAATAAAAGCAGAAAGCTATAGTATATAATAAAAGTACTCAAGTCAAAATTGACAAAAAAGATGAACAATAGTCCGATAAATTCAATAAATCTTATTAACTTCTATAATCGAAATCTGAACAACCGCATCACGCCTTCTCTTAACAATTTCTGTTCCCTCGCAACAGACTCGCCTAAATCCTCGACCACAAAATTCAAAGGCTGCAAAGCAATTACCCGGTGCGTCAACAGATCTCGCAGAGATTGTCTCCAGCGATTGCGGACGCGGTCCGGTAATTGAAATCGTATTGGAGTACCGGGCGTGGGTGGTGAGGAGGGGGTCGTACGTATCGACTCCGTTCGGCCGAGATGAGCAATCGTAAAATCCGAAAGAGTCGTCCGGGTCCCCCGCCGAAGGGCGCCTAAAAGGATCCCAGCCGGCGATAGGGCGTGCGGATGGCTTAATGCCCACGGTGTCGAGCAATCGGGTATCGACTTTTCCATTAGCCAGAAAAGTTGTGGTCACCGGAACGACGAAATTGGCTATACCAAAAGGGACGTTTGCGCGGACCAAGGTGGATGTCCGGCGAGCGTCGTCGCCGTGAAAACGTTCTCGTACAAGGCGGGAGGGGTGGTGGTGGTCGTCGTGCGGACACACCGCACGGCCGTCGCCGCTGGTCGACGAAGACACCGACGCCGCCCCCGACGACGGATACCGGAGAGGCCGACATTAATTCTCATAACATTTTACGAGCTGGTATCTGACCCCGCGTGAAGTCCTTCCAACGCCCAGAAGCACGGTTTAGGACTCATAACTCCCAATCACCTTAAGACATGCAGTCGCGCCGGCCAATTCACCGGGACTATGGTTGACTGTTCCACGTTCGCAAGCTCGAGTCTACTCGGTCGGCGACCAACAGCCCCTTCACACCCTCGCGCGGCTCGAGGATCTTTCGGTGGTAGTCACGTTCTAGCTTCTTTTAGTCGTCGGTAATTAATTCGAGACGTTTGCGAGCCGGGTTAATCGATACGCAATTTGTCTGAGACTTTTGGAACTGCGGCCAATTTCTTTAGAGAATATTCTTTTGGGGTGGTAAGATTCCTATTCCCTTTTTCCTTTCAATTTATTTAGCGATATTTGAACGGTATATGAATATTTTTCTGGGCTGTTTTAATTAATATCTTCTGCAGTGTATGCATGAATATTAAATGCAAAAGTGGGAGAAAATTTTGTACAAATCCAGGTTGCAGGTGCTTCAATGGTGATATTCTAAGAATTATTTTTCTCTTGAATTGGATGTAGAAATATTCAGCATTTATTATGAGGGTACAATTGGCACTATGATGTTGTTTAATAATTTTGATATTCGAGATAAGAATAATCGAAGCGATTATTCATTAACAAAGAAATAGATCAGAATGATCTAGCGTTTGAAACAATTTTCAAGGAGTGAACTTTCTGAATTTTTTATTAATTTATAAAATCAGTGCACATTGCCTGTAAATATTTTACCAAATATAGTCTATTTAATATTTAAAAACCCAATCACCACAGATATACCACCACCAATACGTCGATACCGATCGGCTCCTTTGTTTTTCTACCAATTAAATCGCGACCCTTTCTCGTTCCACATCCCTCCCCCTCTCCTACGCCGACCCCCGCGCCCTCGGTCACTTTCCGTCAACCCCTTCGCCGCGTCGCGTAGGCATCGTTTGAACTTTTCTCTCCTCGCCGACGATTTCGAAGGGTTTCGCCCATCGGTGTTTTTTTTTCTTCGCGAGATAGACTAATTAATTACCGTGGAAACGGTTCGTCGATCCCCTGCATCCCCGGTCAAGGAGATTTAATTTGACGGCTTTGCCAGTTGATTTGCAGCACCGCCTCGCGATTTTTCCTTGCACACGCGAATCAGAGATGGAGACCCCCTTTTCTATTGTCCGCCGCGTGGCCGCGCGCGAGAGTCACGATATCGCCGAGCCGCTTCCGGCAGGAAGTGTCCGACCGATCGACGTCGACTGTTGTTAGCAACAATCCGATACGTAATACGCTTTGCTTCGCGAACTGGATCGTAGAAAAAGAATATTTATACGCGACTATTTTATTTCAATTATTGCTTTGTAACTATAGCTTGAACCTTATAACTTGGTAACATTAATTATTTTTGTAGACAGCAGGTTATTATAAAATCGTATAAAATATAGTATAATAATAGCTGAAAATATTCGTCATGTTGCTAAAGGGACGAAGCTTATGTCAGTATAATAACTATAATCGAAGAAAGCTAATTGAAGAAACTTATATTTTTCAGCAAAAGATTTGAATTTTCCTTCTCATTTTGAATCCGCAATTATTCAGTTGCCAACCCAATACAATCTATCGTCTCAAGAACACTGGCGCCTTAATCTTCAATATTTCGAAATAAACATTAATCTTCAATATTTCGAAATAAACATCAGTCTTCAATATTTCGAAATAAACATCAGTCTTCAATATTTCGAAATAAATATTAAAATTCCAAAGCGAAAAAATTGCTTAACATTTCACACGAAGAATCGTTCCTCTTATTCCAATACGTTTTTTTTAGACGTAAGATTGGGCGACGTGGGAGGAAGAGGAGTAGTTCTAGATTGGATCGTTCGTGCAATCTTTCAATCGGCCCGATAACGTTTAGGCGAACGTACAAGCGCGCGTGCACGCGGCACCGTGGAAGAAGACACACACACACAGACACACGCAGAGAAAGAGAGAGAGAGAGAGAGAGGACGGTACAGAAAAATTGATTCGATCGTGGCGATCGTGTACAGTCTATAAATAGTGTTACCGATGATGGAAGGCCTTAAACGAGATGATATGGCCTCTGATCGACCCAATCAATGCATCCACTAAATCATCGTCTAAACTGACGGCCGCGACACAGCTAGTTAATGTAGACTGCTGGCTGGTGGAACAGTGGTGTGGTGGGCGACCGGAAGGGGCCACTCATCCAGCGATTGCCGATGCATGGCATCTTTATAGGATCACGAACCATTGCGTGTTCCTCTGTGTTTCCGTGTCCCTTCTACGCTATACAGATTATTAAGCCAATCTTTTCGTGAATTGAACGGTTTCCTATGATGCTATACTAGGTGTTCCGATAGTTAATCCCCCCCCCCCCCTTTGGTCTATTCCCACAATCTACCACCTCGTCGCAATTACCGTTCGTTGTACTAATATTTATAACATTCGATGGTTTTATTCACTGTCGAATCGCGAAGAATTATTTTTATGACGAATATTTATATTGTAATCACTATTTTTATTTATTGGTTCAATTGATACGATTTCCATTCATTGTCCAATTGCGAAGAATTATTTTTACGATGAATATTTATATTGCAATCACTATTTTCATTTATTGGTTTAATTGGTATGGTTATATCTGTTTACGCGGTATCGTTTATTGTTATTTTTTAATATTATATTATTTTTTTATGTTGTTGATAGAGATTATGTTACAATAATAACGGGTGAACTTTTGGTAAAGCTGTCATTACAGAAAATAAATTATTACGCTCTTGGTAAAACGCGTAGAAATAAAATTATACTATATCATATCTATAGCCAATGCCAATTGTGCTATACCATAATCTCGTCGTACAAATTTATACTATTCCATACTTCAAACAAAACATATAATTCTTTCCCACTTTCTACTATTTATTCTCTTCATATTTTAAACAAAGAATCGACTGCCATAAAACAATGCTCCAACAAAATTGTTTCGAAATTATTTAGAAGCTCGACTATATTAAAACGCTGGGACAACATAAACAAAAGAGAAGAGCGCGCAACGATCTAGCCACTTTCGATTACACGGTATGATTAATAAAGCTTTGATTAATATTCGCGGGTCCGCGGAATTAGGTCGACGAGTACGCGGGGAAAAAAAAAATGTTAGCCGTGTCTAAACAGACAATAGAAATTCCTTTTTGTGCCGGGTGACGAATTCCGGACGCGGCTCGTTTCAAGTATGTATTTCCACTAGTTATTCGGCGGGCTGCGAAAGGAAATACGATGATGCGTGGCCGTGGGTAGGGTGGCACGCATGACTGCAACGTCACGCCGAGCGAACGCTATGACAGGTTTTGATATAAAAAAAAAAGACAGAGAGAGAGAGAGAGAAACGGAGAGGGAAAAAAGAAGAAAAAAAATAATCGGTAGCGCGTTTCCTGTCATTAGCATCGCGGCTGTTCAATATAAAAAACGAACGTTGAGTCGGTTAAATTGATAGGTAGTGGAGGTTGACGAGTGCCGGTGTGTGCCAGAGGAAATCAGATTTTTACCGCGTCTCGTTAATAACTGGACTGTGTGACAATCGGCTGATATACCCGCTTGAATTCTTTCCACGATTTTTCGCCTCTCTCACTCTCTCTCTCGCCGTTCTTTTCCGCGATAACCATCAATTTTTTCCCCCCGTTGTTTCTGTAATTTCTAACCTGCCGCGCCGCGACAAATGAAACTTCGTAAACGATCGCGATCTATTCGCGTACGTTAAATACGCGAATTACAAAATCATTATAGAGAAGTTATTATTAGAGAAGTTATTTTAAATTATATTTGTTGCAAGTTACGCCAAATGATTTTACTAAATAATATTGATTGGCAATTTTGTTTGCTTTCTGCCTTCATTTTCCACTAAAATGCTAAACCATAAATTACAGAATTAAGTAGTGCAAATAATGGAATTGTAAAGAAATATTTATTAATTATTTTCATTACCTTCTACCTAAAATGCAGGTAGAAGGTAAAGAAAATAATTTCTAAATAAGCTTTATAATTCTTCATTCTATTAATTAAAAATTTCATATTATACAATATTATATAGCATAATACATAATATAATATTATAATATAATAACTTTCCAAAACCTCAATTATAAAACTATCCTTCATAATTCAGAAAACAATTTTTCATTTTGTTACCAAAGAAAGGCGATTCTTTACCATCCAGAGCAACTATTATTTAACAATAAATTATTCCCCGGCTGTCTGACATTTCTTTCTGCCAGCTTCGGAATCTCATGATCTTTCTACCAATGAGAAAAGATCGTTAGGTACACACGTGTCTCCCCCTTGGGCCGAAAGGATTAAAATGCAAAAGGCTGCTGCATGTTTCATAGAACTGCACCGAAACGCCGAACCATGATTTTATTAAAAAAGATTGCATTTTTTAAGCTCTCGATGCATAAATTAAGAGAGAGAGAG
>NW_027585053.1:0-1829 GCF_028453695.1 Augochlora pura
CGATTGTCTCAATTTACTTTCGATCCCAGATTTTTATGACGGACGATTCAAATTTTCTTTCGATTTAATAGAAACGATTGGCAGTCGTATTTATTAAATTATGCAAGAAATGTTCGTCACGAGTCTGACTCGTTGTTATAGTGCAAGGCTTTATATAGGCTTATTATAGTGCAACCCTTTGCACTCGAAGCCATTTTAACCCTAAAACTAAAATAATTTTTCCGGCTTATAATATTTCTATTTTATATGACAAAATATATTTTATATATACGAAATTGTTTCTCGTGACTCTTACTAATAGTTTTACTATAATGAATTTTTCTAATCTAAACTTTGTTAGCATAACAATTATTTTGGGACGTGATAGAATAATCTTAATGGTGCCTTAGAGTCACCACTCGAGTGTAAAAAATTAATTGTATAATATTAAATAATCTTGATGCTGCGAGGTTTGCGGAAAACGCGCGACAATATTTTTCAAGACATCTTTGATTTAGAAGCCTTTGATTTAGACCCGGAGAAGATGATAAGCTTCTCGATCGCAAGATAGTAACCTGCGAAGCGTTGTATTTGCAACTGTGAAACTCGCCACGAGGGAAACAGACAACGATGCGACAGTGCGCGTGACATGCGCTAACATTGACCATGCTGTCTCCTCGAGTGGCCAAGATTCCTCTGGAAATAATATTGTCGCAGATTCAGGCGCGGATCCCTAACCTCAGTTACGATTACCGTGTAAAGCAAAACATGAAATATCCGACAAACCATACTTAACCCATTGCGCTATAATAACGAGTTAAAAAAGATTTGACGTGATAAAGATTTCAACATCTGCTAAATGTGAATATTATTAATTTCTTCCAAACCGAAATCGAATTGAATTTTTCCAAGCAACCACCAAACAATTTTTGTTCCTTCTGTTAATTTTATTCACTTTGATTTTGAAACTTTGACAACCGAAGAATTAAATTTAATTTCGATTTAAAAGAAAATAATATTCATATTTAGTAGATCTTGCGTGTTATTTTTGTCACGATCTGACTCGTTATTACAGTGCAAGGGGTTGAACAAAAACCGTGTGTTTCAACAAGTTCAGTGTTAAACAAACCGAGTACGAATCAGGTTTGGGAAGAACATGATCCCGTCTTCGCCACGTCGGTCGAGCTGAAAATTGCGAGCGGCGGCTCCGCGTTTAGCAATAAATCAAACGAACACCGCGGGGACAAAACGAGCGCGAGCGGAAATCGAACGGGGAACCAAATTTCCGGTGCTCGCCGCCCGTTCGAGCTCAGCCCGAAATCTCTTTTTATTTCTTCCGCGGCCGTCCCGCCCTCTTATAACCATCTCCCTGCGCCCCTAACGGCCGCGCCCCCTAAACCACACGGGCATTCTCGATAGGCACCGTGCGGCGTCGACGTGTTCCTCCATTTCCGAAAAGCTGTATAGAGAGAGCCTTCTCTCTGCTTCAAGGTTGACGAGTGGAAGGGCGCCAAGAAAAACGAGACACCACTCGAACCTCGTCGCTCTACCCTTTATTTGCCACTTAGCCTAACCCCTTTTACCCGGCCGGCGAACGACGAACTCCCGTTGAAACACTAGACAGGCGCCACTCTTCTTCGCCTAACACCGAACGCGGTCGCTACTTGTTCGACTTAAGGGCGGTTCACGCGTTTACGTCTTCGCACACCCCATCGACGTGGGGGCCGATGGAGTGGCTGATGGGGGCTGCGAGCTCTTTTCGAATCGATTAACGTCACCGCGTCGTTTGGATTATTAAAGATAACCGCGACGCGAACGCCGAAATGCTTTTCGTCCGACTGAATCGGACG
>NW_027585054.1:0-1828 GCF_028453695.1 Augochlora pura
GCGCCAGAGGAAGCGGCCGAGACGACATCCAGGAGCAGAAAACGCCCTGTAGAAGTTGCCGAAATAAACCGACTGGGTTGCGTTATATTCAACGAAAGTAGATTCTGTTCAAGACCCTTCACGCTCTCCTATCCCTCAGTTCCGACAATCCGTTAGAGTCACGGTTCGCCGATCTCCTAACAATAAGTTTATGGTAGGTGTTCGAAATGATGACCACAACTATCAATGCAACATTGGATTCTTTTTACGATTGACTGATTTGTAAGACTTACAGCATCAGAACTTATTGACGCACAGGCTGCAATAATTCGCTGTTGCATGTCGTAAGGTGTAGTTGGTACTTCTTTGTACACTTTCTCTTTCAATGTTCCCCACAGAAAGAAATCTAGAGGTGTTAAGTCTGGTGAACGAGCTGGCCACAATATTGGACCGCCGCGTCCAATCCAACGATTTCGAAATTTTTCATCGAGTTCCCTTCGCGCAATCAATGAATAATGTGCTGGACATCCATCTTGTTGATACCACATGGTTTGTCGTGTAAGTAAAGGTAACTCTTCTAGCAAAACACCCAACGTATCCTTAACACGTTCACGCCGGGGTGACCCACCGGTGGGTCATACTTGACTGTTCCATGGGGCGGTGTGACCCACCGGTGGGTCACACTTGACTGTTCCGTGGGGCGGCGTGACCCATTTGTGGGTCACGCGTTTTCAGAAAATTTGTCGTAAAGAAAATAAGTTGATTTTATTTTTTCTCACCATTATATATAAAAATTGAGTATTATAAACATTAACATTCAATATTTTAAATTAAAAACAATTATTTATTTATATCTATGCAACTTTTCAAAACATTCTAAGCATAATGTGCGCTGGCCCTTACAACGCGTACAATATGTCGTTACTTTTTTACTTTTTTTCGCGGCATATAATCTATTTCGTATTTTTGATAATTGCTTGTAACATTCTTTACATCGTTTTCTTGTGTTCCTGGCAGCCCCTTTGTATGATTGTAGAAAATGTGTACGTTTTCTTGACGGATTTCTCTTTTCTATTTCAGCTTCTTCGATTTCTCTGTGATGATCTTTGTTCAAAAGATGATCGATAATTTGTTCTCGAAATTTTAAAATTGGAATTTTTTTAGTTCCCAATTTTTTGTGGATATACCATGCATTTACCAGGCATGTTCCGCATATTATTTCTATCATACCTTTCTGTACCATTTTAGTGTTCTTCGAAGACAACTGTAATAAGATGACATTTGATCAGATAAATCGACACCCTTTTTCGCATTATTATAAAAATAACAGTATCTGGTTTGAATTTATTATTTGGCCCCTGAATAATTGCACATTTATGGTTCTGAGAAGTTGTTATCATACATACGGGCCTTTTGTCGGTCCATTTCATAAATTTTAGTCCTTCGCGATTTTCAAAACTTATAATTGTTAGATATGGCTAAGGATTACCGTTAGTCCTAACGTGTTCCGAAACTGAGGGATTAAGGAGTTGCTCCTCTGGTAGCCAAGATCTGGTTGAGCGAAGCCTAATTCGCCTCGCCGGAGCCCGAACAGCTAAGCAGGTGCGGGTTGTGCCAGCCCACAACTCGGGAGTTTAACTATACTCAGCCGTTAACCCTGCTTAGCAGGTCGACGTACCAGACCATGCCACATTGCATAGTGCAAGCGGTGGGTGGACCTGACGTCGACCTGGGGGACTGATTGCGATAATACTAACAATCGTCTCGTAGTCAAGAAGAAGTGTCCAAGGAACCTATAGGATCACCCGCGCACTGCAACAGTACAGGGCGGACGAAACTGGGCCGTATC
>NW_027585055.1:0-1828 GCF_028453695.1 Augochlora pura
ATTGTTGTAACACGTATCAAAATTATTTTTAATAAATATGGTCAAAGCTTAGATTTAAAAATGGTTGAAAGTCATTAAATAAAACCCGGTCCGCCATCCTAAACATACAGAAATTCTTCAGCCGACCGCAACCGCATCAGTCGTCCCAAATAATACGCGGCCGCGAGTTCGATATCCGCTCGGCTGGGGGATTCGATCGTCCGCACGAAAAATTCCCGAAATTTCTCGCAGCCGGTCCCGCGGTTTCGGTGGACAGCCTAGTTCGATTTCTCGGTCGACAGGCTGGTTCGATTTCTCGTTCGACAGCCTACCACGATTTCTCGTTGGACAGGCTCGATTTCTCGCTCCCCGCCGAAAGGGACACGCGGCGCCGTCGACGATGCATCATCTCGGACGCGCGCATCTGCCGCGATCTATGGATTAGGAAATTCAATTTTCGAATTCCGCGGGAATAAAAAGCAACCGGGGGTTCGCTTGGCAGGGATCGGATTTCGGTGGTACACGGTCCGGTTTCCGTCCCGGCGAGCAATCGTCGAATTCTGACCGGGCGCGGCGGGGACTCGTCGCGATACGTCGCGCCTCTCGCAATTAATGTTCGATCGCGCCCTATCGCGCCTCGAACACGCGCCAACTCTGGAAAGGCTGCGCGCGCACGAGCGAGCGGACCGCGCTTCACGGTCCGTGTCGAGCCGATCTGGCTGGTTACCGATGCCGTGTACAAGATTGCCAATATCGGCCGGATCCGATATCGGTTACGAGGGAAACGCAATTTCGGCAACGGGAACATGCGCGCGCTAGCTCGCGCGCGCTCTCGTCTCGCGCGATTTTCCGGAAATCGCTCGGGCGCCGACGCGTCTCCGTCCGATCGGTATCTGCGGCCCTCCGGCGAACGCTGCATCCGCCGCGCTTTAATTTCGCCGGATCGTGATAACCGAAAACTCTCCTCTCCCTCTCTCTCTCTCTCTCTCTCTCTCTCTCTCTCTCTCTCTCTCTTCTTTCCCCTCTCATCGGTGTATCCAAAGAGCAGTGCGTCTAAAGTGTAACGAGATCGATCCCGCGGCGCGTTCTTTCCACGAAAGCTGAACGTGTCTTCGAGCGGTTTTGCCGGGGACGTCAAGGACGGCGGATCTTCCAGGTTTTGCTTTACGACCGAGGATCTCGCCGCTCGTTCGTGCCGTATGCATAAGACGCGGAGGAACGTGTACGCTAAGTTAGAAAATATCAGCGGCGTTTCAGTTTTACCGCGGCGGATGATTCCGTGCTGCGGACGAGATCTTTTCCTTGATCTGCTTCCTCGAGATTGGATAGCGTGACGAATCTCAGAGCTTGATACGTCGAGGTTGGTTAGGGGTGGTTTTTGGTAGGAGCTGTGTTTCGTAGGCATCGTTTTATATAAAATTGTTTGTGTGCGACACAAATTTGGTTTATAGAGGAGAGAGTTAAAATATAGGTAACCTTATAGTAATATTTATGGAACGGTTCACCAGTTCAATAGTTTAACCATTTAATAGTTCAACAGTCCAACAATTCAATATCTTAACTATTTAACAGTTCAACGATTCGACATTTTAACAATTTTACAGTTCAAAATTTTAACAGTTTAACAGTTCAACAAAATTAAAAGTTCAACAATTTAACAATTTTACAATTTTACAATTTTACAATTTTACAATTTTACAATTTTACAATTTAACAATTTTACAATTTTACAATTTTACAATTTTTACAATTTAACAATTTAACAATTTTACAATTTTACAATTTAACAATTTAACAATTTAACAATTTAACAATTTAACAATTTAACAATTTTACAATTTTACAATTT
>NW_027585056.1:0-1827 GCF_028453695.1 Augochlora pura
GTATTATATAGTATACTTTATGTTATATAGTATGTTTTATATTATATTAGTATACTTTGTATTATATAGTATACTTTATGTTATATAGTATATTTTATATTATATTAGTATACTTTGTATTATATAGTATACTTTATGCTATATAGTATGTTTTATATTATATAGTATACTTTATGTTATATAGTATGTTTTATATTATATAGTATACTTTGTATTATGTAGTATACTTTGTATTATATAGTATATTTTATGTTTTATAGTATACATATAATATCTAGTGATATACTAGAATAACGATGTCCCCTGAGAAGTATAGTATATTTTGTATTATATAGCATATTTTATATTATATAGTATACTTTATGTTACATAGTATACTGTATATTATATAGTATACTTTATGTTACATAGTATACTTTTTATTATATAGTATACTTCATGTTATATAGTATATAATATCCAGTGATATACTAGAATAACGATGTTCCCTGAAAAAAGACAACGGAGCGCAAAGGGTTAATTATTATTTCCATCTCGGCATCTTCGCCGATACAAAGAAAATATTTGAAGGCTGTCGTTTCTCTTTTCATGTTTGATTAAGCAACCACGGTCGCGTGCCAGCGTCTCTCTCGCGGTGTCTCTAAACAGCGTGTTACATAAGGACCGCGCGCGGTTAGGGCCGATCGGTCTCACGCCTTGGACGGACGCGTCGCCGGTGCACGCGTGTGTATTGCTGGACCGTGCACCGCACGCCCACGCAGCCGTTCCGGCGCTACCAGCAATTACCTTAATCCGGTGAATATTCCGCGGAATAAAAGGGCCGCGAGAAGGCGCGGAGAAAAAGAGGAGCCGCGGCCGCGGCCACTTCTCGAACCCGGCTCGGATGGCATTCCAAGGCGGGAAGGGAGCATTAGACAATTGGCAAATCGCGAGACCGACGACGTCAACGAGCCGGAGGTCACCGAGAGAGAAAGAGAGAGAGAGAGAGAGATCGTGTCCCCGCGGAATACCGCGAATAATAACAAAACCGGCTACCCTTTTTATTGCCTAATCTCGAGGTCGGATGCTCGATGCACCGATACGATGCACTGTGCTCCGGTTTTAAAAAATTCAGAGACTAGATATGGACGTATATAAGTATATAGTATAGTATAGATACATATAGTCTATATAATATATAATAAATATAGTATAGATATATATAGTCTATTAATATATAGGACACACAGTGCTTTGGTTTAAAAAAAATTCAGAGACTAAGTATGGATGTATAAGTATATTGGATGCACAGTGCTTCGATTTAAAAAATTCAGAGGCTAGTTACAGATGTATATAAATATGCAATCTATATAATATAAATGTATATATTAATTAAGAAGAATCGTTGAAGCAATACAGTAAAATTCAATAAAATGTCCTGCACAATCATTTTATTAAATAAAAAATATTAAAACAACGTTCTTAAAATATCCATTAACATTTCATTTGTTCGACTTATCACACCATTAATTTTCATACTAAATGTATAAAATTCTAAATCCAGTGATCATAATTTATTTTGTCACTTTCTCATTCAAACGTTCCAATTTTCCACCCCTTTATCACAAAAATAAAAATAAAAACGAAAATTAGACAAATTTAACGCTATTACTACGCTATTCTAGTCTTACTGAAATTATAAAAAAAAATTGTTATTCTGCATAAAAGTGCACATATTATTAATTAATTTCGCCCTCGCCGGTCCAACTACCCTTTTCCGTCATTTTCGAGTGGGAGTATTGAACGTTTCGGCACGGACAGCTCCCGACAAATTGGGCCCGTAATTTA
>NW_027585057.1:0-1826 GCF_028453695.1 Augochlora pura
GGGGAGCTGCCTAGGGAATCCGAGGTAAAACCCCAGGTTCCCCACATTATTGTAGCGGTAGGCTCGACGCGCCATCTAGAATAACTAGGTTAAGGTAAATGTAAGTAGGTTAGAGTAAAATATAACTAGTCATTAGTATAGTTAGTTTTAAACACTTAGGTTAAGTTAGTTGTACTCTACGCCTAAGATAAAAGCGCCGTCGACGTGGGTGTCCACATAGAAAAAACATTCTCATTCTTCCTACAACCGCCCACGCATTAAGATCTAATAAAGCCTGCTTCACACTCCGACTCTCGTGTCCAGTTATTTCCGAGTGTACGCATTGAAACACGGTCGAGAATAGTCCCACATTGGTGCCGAAACCCGGGAATTCTGTTTTAAAAAAGAAAGAAGTGCGCGAACGGCAAGTATACAAACTCGTCGTTTCTTTCCGATCAAAAAAGTAAAGGAAATAAAAAATGGACGTCACGGCGGCGGAGAAGAGGATGGAGAACCAGGCAAGCGAGTTTAGGGCGGTAAAACTACCACCCTTCTGGAAGGAAGAACCGCGGTTATGGTTCACCGTGCTGGAGCGGGAGTTCGCAGCGTATAATGTAAAGGCAGACGCTGTAAAAAGCTCCGCGGTGACCCGCAGCCTCGACCCGGAGACGTTGAAGGTCGTCCTGGACGTGGTCGAGGCTCCCCCCGAAAAAAGCACGTACGAGCATATTAAACAGGCCCTCATCGAAAGGCTGGCCAAATCCGATGAGGCCCAGCTGAAACAACTATTTAGCGGCGTGGAGCTCGGTCACAGGAAGCCATCTGAGCTTCTAAGGGAGATGGTGCGTTTGGCGGCCAAGATATTTTATCCGTGGTGAACGACGCCGGCGTTGATCGGTTGGCAAAGGTCGCCGATAAAACCATGGATAGATCAACGGGAGCAGACGTGGCCGCGATTACGACCCCAAGGACGCGTTCCTGCGAACAAGATGGCGGACTGGCCGCCATCATTAACAGACTAGACAGGCTGAAGATGCGGTTGTCCAGGCGCGACCGTCAACGCAGCCCCAGCGGACAACGGCGCGACCACCGCGGGAACCAGCTACAGCGACGGGCCAGGAGTCGCAGCCGTTCTGCCACAGCAAACGGTTGCTGCTATTTCCACAATAAATTCGGGAAGGAGTCCTGGAAATGTAGGAAACCCTGCCGATGGACAGGGACAACAGAACAGAAGCAGGAAAATTGAAAAGCGTACCTCGAGTCGAGGCGGTCGAGGACGCCCCAAGAAAACATCGCCTCTGCGTAAGGGATGTTAGAAATAACATTACATTTCTTATTGATACAGGCGCAGATGTCTCGGTCGTCCCGAAAGCCTTTGGAGGTAGGTGCCCGAAGGTAGGCGATTTCAAGCTCTATGCGGCAAACGGGGCGGTGATTGATACATACGGCGAAAAAATAATAGCAGTAAATTTAGGCCTCAGGCGTGATTTTTCCTGGCGGTTTGTAGTTGCAGACATTTCTAAACCGATAATTGGTGTAGATTTCTTGCATTTTTTTAATTTATTAGTTGATCTTCGTTTTAAACGACTGTTGGACGGAAACACAAGACTTCACACAAACGCGACAGTTTCTAAGACAGATGATTCATCCGTACGGACAATAGACGTAAATGTAAAGCAGACAGCTCTCCTGACAGAATACAAAGACTTGACGAAACCAGCCGCCAGGAAAAACATGAAAATCAACGTACACCACCACATCACGACGAACGGACCCCCGGTTGCCGAGCGAGCGAGACGTCTGCCTCCGGAGAAACTCAAGACGGCTCGGGCAGAGTTTGAGCAGAT
>NW_027585058.1:0-1826 GCF_028453695.1 Augochlora pura
TCTGCAGGTGTTACGTTGAAATTCAATGTGAACAAGCACTTTGCACCAGAAAATACAATACATGCTGTTGGTTATTAGATTGCAGCAGAGAAATCCCAACATTCATCGCTATTCTTCTCGAGATATAATTTAGGGTTGATTATGTATCAAAACGACATTTCAGCTGGTGACATGGCTGTTTCTGCAGGTGTTACGTTGAAATTCAATGAGAACAAGTACTTTGCACGAGAAAATACAATACATGATGTTGGTTATTAGATTGCAGCAGAGAAATCACAACATTCATCCGTATTCTTGTCGAAATATGATTAAGGCTTGATTATGTATCAAAACGACATTTCAGCTGGTGACATGGCTGTTTCTGCAGGTGTTACGTTGACATTCAATGAGAACAAGTACTTTACACCAGAAAATACAATACATGATGTTGGTCATTAGATTGCAGCAGAGAAATCACAACATTCATCGCTATTCTTCTCGAGATATTATTATATTCTTGATGCTGTATGAAAACGACATTTCAGCAGGTGACATGACTGTTTCTGCAGGTGATACGTTGAAATTCAATGAAAACAACTACTTTGCACCAGAAAATACAATACATGATGTTGGTCATTACATTGCAGCAGAGAAATCCCATCATTCATCGCTATTCTTCTCGAAATATGATTTAGGCTTGATTTTGCATGAAAACGACATTTCAGCTGCTGACATGGCTGTTTCTGCAGGTGTCACGTCGAAATTCATGAAAACATCTATTATGCACCAGAAAATACAATACATGATGTTGGTCATTACATTGCAGCAAAGAAAACTCACCATTCATCGGTATTCTCCTCGAAATATGATTTAGGATTGATTATATATGAAAACGACATTTCAGCTGGTCACATGGCTGTTTCTGCATTTGTTACGTTGAAATTCAATGAAAACAACTACGTTGCACCAGAAAATACAATACATGATGTTGGTCATTACATTGCAGCAGAGAAATCTCAACATTTATCCGTATTCTTCTCGAAATATGATCAACGCTTGATTATGTATGAAAACGACATTTCAGCTGGTGACATGGATCTTTCTGCAGGTGTTACGTTGAAATTCAATGTGAACAAGCACTTTGCACCAGAAAATACAATACATGCTGTTGGTTATTAGATTGCAGCAGAGAAATCCCAACATTCATCGCTATTCTTCTCGAGATATAATTTAGGGTTGATTATGTATCAAAACGACATTTCAGCTGGTGACATGGCTGTTTCTGCAGGTGTTACGTTGAAATTCAATGAGAACAAGTACTTTGCACGAGAAAATACAATACATGATGTTGGTTATTAGATTGCAGCAGAGAAATCACAACATTCATCCGTATTCTTGTCGAAATATGATTAAGGCTTGATTATGTATCAAAACGACATTTCAGCTGGTGACATGGCTGTTTCTGCAGGTGTTACGTTGACATTCAATGAGAACAAGTACTTTACACCAGAAAATACAATACATGATGTTGGTCATTAGATTGCAGCAGAGAAATCACAACATTCATCGCTATTCTTCTCGAGATATTATTATATTCTTGATGCTGTATGAAAACGACATTTCAGCAGGTGACATGACTGTTTCTGCAGGTGATACGTTGAAATTCAATGAAAACAACTACTTTGCACCAGAAAATACAATACATGATGTTGGTCATTACATTGCAGCAGAGAAATCCCATCATTCATCGCTATTCTTCTCGAAATATGATTTAGGCTTGATTTTGCATGAAAACGACATTTCAGCTGCTGACATGGCTGTTTCTGCAGGTGTCACGTCGAAATTCA
>NW_027585059.1:0-1826 GCF_028453695.1 Augochlora pura
TTCCTTTATCTCCCGTTTGTTCCTGGTTTTCCTGGTCCGCGCGCGCACTTCCTCGTCGCGCATTTTCCTCGTGGCTATATCGGTATCGCCGCTGTTCTCCTTCTCCGATTTCGGCGCGCGCGGCCTAACCGCGTTTTGCGCCGCCGTTAAGGCCTAATCAACGCGGAACTGATAACAGAGGGGATCGAGTTATCGCATTCCGAGCGGAGCTATTACGATTCCCAATCGGCCACTGACGCAGTTTCCCGGCCTCTCTATCCGCAGATAATCGCCGCTCAGCCGATTTGCGTCATCGAACGGAATTTCTTTTCTTGTTTTCGTTCCCTTTCTCTCTCCCCGGCCCTGTCGCCTCCGCGCTCGCATTACCACCAATTGCGGCAAAACCCAGGCCCGCCGACTATGTTATCTCAATTTTAACAGATTTGCTAATCGATAAATGTACATTCGTTAGGTTTGATTTCATTGCGACGCGATCGCGAAACAGTTTTAACCCTTTAGACTACGACCCCTTTCATGCTGCGTTGATTAGCACTTACAGTCAGTCCCATAAGTGTTCGTACCTTCATTGCTTATAAGAGAAATCTGTTGAAATCAAGGGATGCATGTAGAATTTTGCAATAAACTTTTTATTATGAATAAACACATGTATAAAGCTTATTTACACCAAATTATAACAAAATTATCATCATTTCTTCTTTCATTTTTCTTCATCATTCTCTCATTTTTAAACTTTGATAACAGAAGAATTTTTGATTTCGATTTAAAAGAAACTAATGATATTTATATTCAGTAGATCCTGCATGAAATCTTTGTCGTGAGACTCGTTATTATTGTGCAACGGGTTAACCCTTTGCACCCGAGTGACGACTCTGTGGCGCCATTAAAATTACCGTAATACATTCCAAAATCATTTTTAATAGACATCGCCAAAGCTTAGATTTATAAATGGTTAAAAGTGTAACTATTATATGAGTCGCGGGAATCAATTTCATATGCATAAAATAAATATTGTTTCATAAAATGGAGACACCAGAAGCCAGGAAAAATTATTTTAGATTTGCAGTTGAAATGGCTTCGAGCGCAAAGGGTTAATAACAGAAAGTTTTCCGCGAAGATATCGTTCGCGCAGGTCCCAACTTCGCAAGAAACGCGTTGTCCTCTGGCAACTTGTTTTTCCAGAAGTCTATTAGTTTATGTAAATCCACTGTTCAATATTCTAATGGGTTCTCTCTCTATTTTTACCGTTAATAAATGATACTTCGCTGGGCTCACCGCATTACGTGCACTGACAGCGCGTAATATATTGCCGTTCGTCTCTCGCCCTTAGCGTTCCTCCATTTTTTTCTTCTTTTCACTTTGTGCACGAACGGAAGTTGATTATTAACATTTTCTGTTCGTTTGGTGAACGCTTACGTACGTATACGAGATCGGAAATACGGGAGACCAACGTCAGAGGTAACTCGTAGCCACAGTATTTGCCCATTTCTCGCAACAACTTTGCACAGCGTTGCGCAACTTTGCGCCATCTTCTGAATAATTTCGACGCGTGTTGCAACGTGGAATTTATTTAGAGGAACCAAGAGTGGTTATCGTTTGATTAAAAAAGTGTTATAGGGGAGTTTTGTATTAGTTTACCCCTTCAAGTATAATTAATTTTGTAATGTAACTTTTTGGTCGTTTCTGAGTCATTTTTTTGTTATAAAATTTGTTTATATTTTTTGTAGTGTGTTTATGTTATATTTTTTTATACTATGGTATGCTACGCTATACTATAATATAGTATGTTAGAGGCTGTGCTATGCTATGCTATATTATAATATAGTATG
>NW_027585060.1:0-1826 GCF_028453695.1 Augochlora pura
GGAGGCTTTGCGAAGAACACCCGAGCATCGTAGATCACGTTCGCTTTCGCAATAAATGTCACACCGCGTGGAGTCCGAGAGAGGCAGACGACGAGCGCCGAAAATTGAAAAGTTTTTGCCAGTCTCTGCTAAATGGAGACTTCCGCCGTAAAAGAGCGCGCGTCGGACATTAACATCTTCTTTCGAGACGTGCTACACTACGAGGAGCTACGTGCTCTTCTCTATCCTATCCATCGATTCGCCATTTGTTCCTATTGGTCGCAGTACCGCTGCGAGACAAATTACTTTCCTTTCGGTGCAACATCCCGCGTATTTCGCTCGCTTTAATCATTGCCGACTTAAAGAAATGCGTAATTTGTTGTGCACAGTCACTCATCGTAATCTCTGGACACGCCTCGGTTTAATAGTTTAGAAATTGGATCGGCATTTCAGCATGTAGTTAGGATTTTAAATATATCTCTATTTAAATGTAATCAATTGAACGATATTTAAGTTTAATAAATTTAATTATACTCAAATGTCATAAATCCAGTTATTCTTAAATTTAATAAGCTCAATTACATTTAATTTTAATAAATTTAATTATATCTAAATTCAGTAAACTGGATTACATTTAATTTTAATAAACTTAATTATATATAAATGTAATCAACTGAATTACATTTAATTTTAATGAATTTAATTATATATAAATGTAATAAACTGAATTACATTTAATTTTAATAAACTTAATTATACCTAAATTTAATAAATTCAATTACATTTAATTTTAATAAATTTAATTACATTTAATTCTAACAAACTTGACTACATCTAAATTTAATGAATTTAATTATATTTAAATTCTCGTTCCAGGCTACCATAAAAAACTTAAAAGAACGTAAATGTTTTATTTCTTTTCGCAGTTCCAAACAATTACAATTTTCGCACAAATTTGTTCAAGCATCGTCCACCAAGTTAGTCATTTCAACATCAAAAAGTATGCAAGACATTTGGCTAGCGTTTGAAAAAATCATTTCAAAAGGTATTTAAATATTTTATCGACTGTCTTAATGAACAAGAGATATTATTATCAGACAGCAATAGTAATTTCAACTAACGAATCAGTCTATATAAAATAATCTAAGGAATTATTCTTAAATTACTGTTGATGTTGCGACGGCAACACCGAAGGTCGAAAGTGCCTAGCCATCCCTTCAGTCATTAACACATTGAACGCCGCGTCACCTAAATATAGACGACACTGATTTCTGACCAATCTTGAAAATTCATTTTTATTGTAATATGTTTGAACAAATTCAGTTTGACTAGAATGTTTCGGATGCGAAAGGGCTCTAATGCCATCCCTTACGATAAATATTGATTTTCTAGTTTCGCTTTAATTAATTTAATTGATTTAACTATGTGGGTATTTTAGTGGTCGACTGTCGACATTGAACGTGTTAAATCATAAACGTGCGAATAGACCGGCAATAGGTAAAATCCTACGAACGAAATCACTTTACGACTACCGTACTTAACGAAACTCGACTCGACGAACGGACAACACGTGCAACAGACCCACAGTAACCGTTGCACGGACAACCACTCATTAATTTTACTTTAACAAACGAAGACACAAACCAGAACTTTCGAACAAATTTCTCACTCCTCATTCCAAGTTCCTTCCGACACACCCACCTCCAATCAAAAACGCTTCTTCTCCTCCACCAAAAACTACCCTCCACCAATCAACGGAAAACCGAGGTGACAACGGACAGAACACGACGAACGAAAGACAGAACGAAATTAACATTCATACATAACGCATTCATAACTAAGAACGA
>NW_027585061.1:0-1826 GCF_028453695.1 Augochlora pura
CCAACAAACAAGCAGCGGACCACGTGGCGATAAAACTCCGGGTACGCGTTACCGACCAGAGTTGGGCAAAATGTTTATGTAAATGAAAATTTAGAATAACGAATGAAAGCTAAATATAATCTTTATTCAAAAGTTCGACCAAAAAAATTATTCATCCGTCGAATAAATCTTTGAATAACTGTTGCCTACTAAGGTAAAAATGATGCCGGGCGCGTCGATCTTTGAACGTGAAGAAACAATGTAAGCGGATCAAAGACAATGTAACCGGATGGAGAATCCAGCGATTTTAATAGCAATTGACAATTTTTAATTTTATATTTTTACTACAATAATATATCTATGAGGCACCAATCAGAAACCAATGTATGGGTTGTATTAAAAAGATACAGAAAAAATACCGAAAACCGTATGTCTATTTCGATATGGTATATTTCAGACGGAAAATTTAAAAGTTACGGTCGATCATGCGGATGCAATGGTCCGATTACATTCATAATGTGAATAAATAAAAACCGAGTAATATCATGAAGCGATATGTACTTACGTGCGTTTCTGCCTCGTGGCATTAGTTAGAATGCACTCGAAAGAATGACATTCGACCCAGGGCTCGCAGGCCACTTGAACTTCAGATGTTTTCCCCACCTCAGAGGTTTTCTTTCCTTCTTTCCTTCGTGTGAATTAAGAAAGAATATGCATACTTCATCTATTAATAATTTCGATAGTTCAACATGTTTGGAATATCGGTGTGTCACTCTTTTGAAATTGCGGATATTTCATGACTACAGCTTATGTATATTTTGTTTACCACTTCATGATCTTATCATTGCTGTAGGAATAACAACCGCTTAAGGCATATGTTAGAATTTTTAAGCTAATTAGTCGAGACGACTCTTCTTTTCCAAGGTTCTGGGGTAAGTGCCGTGCGGTCCAACACAGTCCTCTTACCAAAAAGCAATTGTGCTTTCCCCACTCCGTGGCCAGATCCTCCAAGAACAGAGTTTCATTCTTTGGCAATGCAACGACGGTTGCTTGCCTTCTCTAAACACATTTTCCATAAACAGTCAATGGCTCGACACTCGACAGCTGGGAGACCCACTGCGATCATCAGCCGTCGCGTCGCATATCGCCAGGACTGTTTAGTCTCGCTTACCCTCCGGGCCACGCGCATCTTTGAACCCTGCCATAAATCCATCGACGGCCGACCATCGTTCGGTCGTCTCTATCCCGAATTTTCTTAAAAAAATACGTTGCGCTAACACATATGTACAGATCGGACCTTCCGTCTATTGAGAATGCCACAAGCAAGACATCTCGTGTTATCGATTCACATTGGGCTATGTCAATTAATATAATGAAATCGCAAAATACAATGAACAACGATAATAAAATCATTGAGTATGTAAAAGAATTTGTTAACAACGATCATATTTCTTGTTACGCCAACGTATGTATGCAATATTTGTTATATTGCACGAATATGCGGCGTGCACTTTTTCAACTTGATTGCAATGACCAATTAAAAATTATAGCAGATGATTATATCAATAAGAAAAGTACCTCACTGAGTTCTTCTGCAGTACGTGAACTAGTAGGCGGTACATGCATACAAAATGTTCAACAGTGTTGTGTCGTATCGTTCGCCTCGTTGACGACTTAGATTTACGACCGGTTAACGAAGAAAGGGTGTAAGTCTAACTCCGGAGACTCCGTTTATTTACACTTTGTACAGAAGTGATCTCGATATAATTGACGTCGCGATATATAATAGTGAAATGATTCCTTGATCTTGCTACCTCGGTGCAAGAACAATGCTAACTTGATTCTAA
>NW_027585062.1:0-1825 GCF_028453695.1 Augochlora pura
ATAAACGCATTTATATGTTGTAGAAAAAGTCACAAAATTATAAGAAGCTGTGTCATTATTTACATAATTATTTTTCTAATTGAAATTGAAAAGCAGTCAGAATGACTTGCTTAGGCAATCTAGTGTTAAAGTAGGACGAGTATACTCGTCCTGGCAATGGGTGACACCCTGCCAAAGACGAGTATACTCGTCCTTGGCAGCGAATGGGTTAAATTAATATCAATAGCACAGATTAATATTTTATCAATTTCCTGCGATCGTAGAGGTCTAGGAAGTAACCCTTTACTTACTAAATGGTAGCGTGGCGTTGGCGATACGCGTTACGGCGTCATCGCGGTGTAAAAGGACATAATTCCGCGCGGATAAGAAGACGCGTACGGTGTACCGTGGGGCGATGAGCGTGATACGGTTTCCGGCGGCGTGGCACGCGGAAAGGGGGACGGAGTAAAGTGGCCGGGCAGTTTCATAGCGTCGGAACAGCCGCGATCCCGTAAATCATGGGTCCCTTTGCTCTAGCCGGGACAGCGGCCGCAGTAAAAGTGGTAATAAAGAGATATAGAGCGACGCGCGTGCCACTACACCGTAAGTAACGGCATGTATTATTTA
Source organism: Augochlora pura (assembly GCF_028453695.1). Taxonomy (NCBI): domain Eukaryota; kingdom Metazoa; phylum Arthropoda; class Insecta; order Hymenoptera; family Halictidae; genus Augochlora; species Augochlora pura. The sequence continues at coordinate 607 of NW_027585062.1, forward strand.
CGGTTCAGTCTGGTACCGAGCGCACCCCGTAAACAGAGCAGCGTTACCCTTTCTCGTAATTTTTCTCATTGACTTTACATCGCCGGCCGGAATGGCCGATCGAGACTATCAAAATTAATGCTTCGGGAACAGTGTTTTTTCTTTTCTCTTTTTGGTGCGTCAGCGGCTTCGACTTTTACCGCCGTCCTACTGTGAATTAAAAGCTTCTGCCACGGAGAATCGACGATCGTCGCGAATTTATTGACATTGCCGAAATGCGGCTGATTTTCTCTTTTACCGTAGCCGATATTACATCGATGTTTCTGCAAACAATTTTTATAGAAACTGCTGGAGTTATTAGAAGCATAAGTACAGGCAACTTTGGCGGACGATAACTCCGCGAGGAATCGACGTAGGTTGACGATTTTTTTTTCATATTAAAGCTTGAAATCTCTACTTTGAAACCGTATTTTTCGATTTTAAGTTCGATGCATTCTCGTCGCCGCAACGATTTATAAAGCCACGTTTGTCATATTAAAGATCGCCAACTTTGACGAAGTGCGTAGACTTTGCAAAATTTTTTTCAGAGATGCCGTTTTCGCTAGAAAAAAGCTCGATCTTTCCCCTTTAATTTGACGTAAATAAAAGGTCGCTGCGATTTTTTCTCGCAAAGTTATCGATAACGCCAGCGCGGGTGGCAGGCGACATTTAGGGGTTGTTAATTTTAGGAGCTGTAATTCTTAACGCTATTTTGTTTAATTTATGCTACTTTTGAAATGTCATCAGGTTTCACAAAATTTGTACAATTTCGAGTTATTTCCGCGAAGGTGCGCGACACTTTCTCGCCGCGGCATTGTTATTAATAACGCAGGCGAGACGTCACTTATTTGATCAGCCGTTCTGGCACTTGTCGTGGAAATACTTTGATTAAATATTTAATTCTGTTTCCGCGGCATCATATCCGTCCGGTTCAGTGAAACGAAATAGTATTACCAGGCCATGCCGGCTTCTGTTATATTCGCGTGTCAAGTGGTTAATCTTTGATCGCGCGGAATGGAAAAAGTTATTCGCGGAGGCTCATTGATTATTGCACGGTTTTACATCATCGGGCGCAATACAGTCGCCCGCTCCCCGGCAGCAATGTTGCATCCGAGACAAAATTAATGAGAGCCCTCCTACTTTTATTAATTTTCTATTATTTTTATATCGCGTGCATACGAAATTATTCGCTACGATACAA
>NW_027585063.1:0-6770 GCF_028453695.1 Augochlora pura
CAAGATTTTATTCGAAGCTTAGGACAATCTTTATATTGCATAAAGGAAAACTCATTGAACTTTCGTGAACTGACACTGAGACCTATTAATATTAGAACTGGGAGCAACAATATTTTTTTTAATACTATATTACAGCTGGAAGCAACAATTTATGTTTTAAAGAAGCATTGTTTTATCAAGCTTTTATTTAACGATTCATCAAGGTTTTATTCAGCGCTTAGGGCAATCTTTATATTACATAAAGGAAAACTGTGAGAGACCAATAAAACTGTGAGGCACCAATGAAATTGTTCTATCACGTTGCAAAATAATTTCTGTAATAATAAAGTTTGCATTTTAGAAATTGTTAAGGTTATGTAACGTTGATACGAATGATGAGAAATAATTATACACGTGTATAGAATGCACTTTGTTATGTAAAATGGAAATATTATAAGCCAGAGAAATTATTTCAGATTTTCTGTTGAAATGGCTTCGACTGCAAAGGGTTAATATCAGAACTGGGAGCAACGCTTTTTGTTTGAATATTACAGCTGGAAGCAACATTTTTTGTTTAACAGAAACACTGTTTTATCAAGCTTTTATTTAACGCTTAATACAATCTTTATATAAAAGAGTACCGACTGTGTTTCGCGAACCGACACTGAGACCTCTGAACAGTCCACGAAGCTTGTAAATCCCCGATTCTACTATGACAGCGTTATTCGCGACACCCTATGACCACTTAAGGTGACAGAGCTGGTAGAGAGGCGAAGGACGCCACACGCTTTTCAACTTGGAATAAATACTATATTTTAAAACAAAGTAACTCGAGCACACGGGTCTGTCGAGTATGTTTCGCCGTTGCGTCGAGAGACGAACTGTGTTCCGAAGATGGACGGTGTGAAAAATGTAAGTTCGGTGTAGGTGTGCTTTTCATTCCGAGGCGAGCGGATTCGCTGATCGCAACTGTTTGGTCATGGAGAAAAGGCGCGGTTGTTCGCGACGATCGGCTACGAATTAAAGGGAAAAAATGACCGCCTGCGATTCGAAAGTCCCTCGCAGGTACATCTGTATCCTTGCGCGACGTTCGCGAGAAATCCGCTTGTCCCGGGAAAGTACCGTAGCAAGTGATAAATCGGAATGGCGTCTCAAATTGAACAATGCAGGCGAAAATGACGGACGCGACGACGGCTAGACCTATGCTTGCTAAATGTAGACTATAATTCAGAAAAAACTGACACATTTTTTACGAGGCACGACGGCCTTTTTAGGAATATTGCTACTATATAGAATATTAGTATAATAATGTGATAATATAACAGAATATAATATAAGATGATTAAGATGATATATTGCTATATTGCTGATTATTACACTACATTATACTACTACAATATGATAATACGATATAATATAATATATTACAATATTGCTGATTATTATACTGTATATTATACTATATATATATGAAAGTAACTTTTTCTTAACTAAAATGCAATCCGCGGCTTTGTTAACTTTAATAACTATTAACGAAAAACTTTGACCAATAAGAGACGAGCCCACGAATTTTCAACATGCTATCACTGCCTAGTGGACAGCTCCTATTGTTTGAAGGACGATTAACAAGGACTGAACTTTCTAAATCTTTTTTACTACATGACAATAAGAATTTTAAGGAAAATGCTATTTCTCCTTATTTTAGAATGTCTAAAAAATATTAAAAAATTTCTGGAACCCAAAATTATTAATCGATTATATTTAATGATTAAATTATTAATCGTTACATCTGTTTCAATTTTCAATTATATATAATACCTGATATATTCCGTATAAAATTTTTACACAATGTATACAGATATTAACAACCATAAGTAAACGTTCTAAGTTTAAATAATTCCGTGTTCGACGACAGTGGATAAATAATTTCAGTATGTCGCCTCGATACCGCCGATCGATTCGTGATAATCGTTTTTACTGTTGCACACGCGCGAAGCATATCGTATCGTTTCCCCGCCATGATTGTTCTAATTACTCCAGCAATCATTGCAGTCACTTAGGCGAAATTGATGCGTCCTATTAAATTTACACCGGTCCGACATGGATCAGAACTTCGTTTTATTGCGCTACTGTTATCGTTTAATGGCTCTCGAACATTTCGCCACGACTAAATGACACTTCCCTAATTTGAAGTTGTTGCGATGCAAACCGAGCCGTACGCGAGCTTACGGCTGTTTCTATTTATACGTTAAAAGCAAATTTACATTGTAATTAAATCGATTCAACGATATCGAAGCATTGCTGCAGAAAGGGTTGGTGTTATATAAATCTTAATCTTTTGAAGATAGAGAATCAAGCGTATCTTTTGTAATAGTATTATATACTCGTTATAGTATATAAGTTAATATTAGTTGATATTATTAGTAATATTGGTATAGTATATACTAATGTAATGGTTATAGTTTCTGCAAAGTTATGGTTGCTATAGAAGGGGTTCGTACCAGAAAAATCTTAGTCTTTGGAAATGTAGAACCAAGTGTTTCTTTTATAATTATACTATATGCTAATTCTAATGTCTATAGTATACAGTATTAGTATAGTATATACTAATGTAATGTTTATGGTCTCCGCAGAGTTATGGTTGTTATAGAGGAAGCTGGCATTATATAAATCTTAGTCTTTGGAAATATAGAACCAAGCATTTCTTTTGTAATTATAGTATATGGTAATGTAATGTCTATAGTATATAGTATTAGTATAGTAAATACTACTATAATAGTTATGTAATGTAATAGTTATAATTTACGCAGATTTATGGTTACTACAGAGGGATTTAGTGTTATAAAAATCTCAGTCTTTGATGATACAGAACCAAGTGTTTCTTTCATAACTATAGTGTACGCTAATTGTAATAATATATAGTATATACCATTAGTGTAATATACATACTAATATAATGGTTATGGCTTCCACTTTCACCTTTAATCAATTAATGCTAGTCCTAAAGGTGCTCCTATATTTAATTTCGACTTAATTTTATAACGAAGATTGAAATTTCTATATTTTGATCATTTTATAATATAGTCGATTATAAAATACACTGCATCGTTTATCTAAGAATTATTTGGAGCCTGTTGGGAGCCGATCCACGTTACAGTGACTTCTGCGAACATTATTGTGCCAGTTACGGGTTAAGAATCTGTTTCTTCCTATTTCTTGTCTTGTTGCACGCGTTGACAGTAATTTAAACAGATGTTTTTGGGAACGAACCAAACATTAATAACTTGTAATAAGAACAAAAATAGCGTTTGAACTAATATCTTCTTCGCGGTATAATAATCACGGTGCTAAGAAAATAATACAAGTATGGATTTCATAATTTTAGGTTAATTTTCTCTAGAAACAATTGTTCTGTCACGTAAAAGACAAGTTCTCTTTCAAGATTAATATTTTCAGATTTTTATTTATTGTAAGAAATGCTATAGTAATACATGTTTGTCAAATTTTATCTTGAACGTTACTGGCAATTGATATTCACAGGGTTACTTTATTTTAACCCTTTATAGGTCCATGTTAATTTGAAGTCACGTGTTAATATATTGACATTTTGCCGAATGATTTTTGTTTTTTTTTCAGAACAATTATATTATATTAATATTAGATTGATAGAAGATCATAATTACTTATTATATTAATAGTAAATTGATAATAGGTCATAATTATATTATATTATGTTGATATTAGATTGATATTAGATTATAATTACTTTACATTAATATTATTATAATCAACATTATTGGTTATGTCAGAAACAACTTGAAATAATCGTTTATAATAATTTAAACCAAAATAGAATCCGGAAGTGAAGTTGAATGGGCTGAAAAAATATGTAGTTCTATGAAAATGCTAAAATGCTAAAATGCATATTAGTAGTTCAAATATACCGAGTTAATCTTTATTCTCAATAATAATATAATAATTAATTTAACTTCACAATAGATATTAAAATATACCAAAATAAACTTTATTTACAGTTTCCTAGTGCATCCAAGTTGCATTATTGCATCAATTCACACTAGAGTGTCCTCTAAAATAAATTATTCACTGTTCACTATCCAAAAACTTTCTCTCCCCTAACAATATTACTCTCAATCTTCAAACAAACTTGTAACAACTACAAAAATGTATAACTACACCGGGTGCTTTAACACTTAAATGAAAAATTGTTCAAAAAGTGCAGTGAACGTTTGACGTAATACAACCTCCCAATGCAAATAAATTAAACAGATAAAAACAATCACATCAAAAAATTGTCAAGCTCAAGTATCAAAAAAGAACGTCAAATCCGCGTCTCCATCATGGCGACCTGTTGTTCCGTAGACGTCACGCTGGCACGCATAATGGCGGTCGCGGTTCCTCCATCGCACGCGAATCGATCGGCGCGTAAATCACGCTCCACGAGTCGCGCGTAAATCCGTCGCGAGGATTTTTCGCGGGCACGCCGCGCTGCTCGCGTCCTCGGAGGCCCGTCTTTGTCGCGGACGGGACGTTATTAAGTGCGATTTTACGTCCGACGGTGCGACGGAATTGGCATCGCCGTGAAATTGTCTCGGTGGCCCGCCCGAGGAGCGCGCGCGCTCGCGCGAGCGCGGCTCGTAATAATACGCCGCGGCGGGACATAAATCAGTGTCTATTTTTGAACCGTGTCCAAAACTTTATTCAAATTTATTCCGCCGGTTACATCAACGGGGAAGTGCACGCCGCCGTGGCCAGGGTGAAGCGTCGTCGTTATCGCCGACGCATAATTGACGCGAGTTCCGTGTCCCTCGTTCAGTACCCGACCCTCCGTGCTCACCGACCCTCCCTCCCTCCTACCCTCCTTCTCCGCCCCGTCTAGCGTCCCACGGGACTCGTCGTTTTCGAATCGGGTGGAGACCGTCGGAAATCCCACCAGAAATTCGCCGGACCGACGCGCTCTCCTCTTTTTCCTCTCTCCCTCTCTCTCTCTCTCTTTATCTCTCGCCTATATTGCTGCAGCGAGCTCTCCTCTCCCGGTTAAACGGGATTCTCTAGTTTTTCAGATTAATAACGCGTCCGCTTTCTCGGCTGCTCGAAGTCAAGCTACTCGCTGGAAACGACGTTTTATCTTTAGCCCGAGTACACAACGTATCTTCGTTGTTTATGCGTTTTAAACGCCATTGTTCTTTTCTTTAGGATGCCAATATACAGGGTGGGGCCGAAACTATTGCCACCTCAAATATCTTCGAAATTATAAGTTTCACAGAAATATTTGCTGAAACAAAATTGCACAGTACGAAGGGGGACATCCGGTGGCGATAATAGTTTTTTTGCAGGTGGAGGTACTTTGGACATTTGAAGGTCACCTTCATTTTTTTAATGGATCGGTCTGTTTTTGCTTCCGTATCATGATAGAGGATCTTGAAACGAGTTCAACGACCTATTACACAAGGTCATTGAACGAAAAAAAGAAAAATAAAAAAAATAAAAGAAGATAAAAAAAAAAATTATTGCAGCCTGTGCGTCAATAAGTTCTGGCGCTGTAAGACTTACAAGTCAATCAATCGTAAAAAGAATCCAATGTTGCATTGATTGTTATGGTCATCATTTCGAACACCTACTATAAACTTATGTTCTATTTACTACTAAAACCGTAAGTATTATCGCCTTTCTCTACTTTCTATGACCTTCAATGACCTTGTGCAATAGGTCTTTGAACTCGTTTTAAGTTCTTCTATCATGATACGGAAGCAGAAACAGACCGATCCATTTAAAAAAATGAAGGTGACCTTCAAATGTCCGAAGTACCTCCACCTGCAAAAGAACTATTATCGCCACCGGATATCCCTCTTCGTACTGTGCAATTTTGTTTCAGCAAATATTTCTGTGAAACTTATGGTTTCAAAGATATTTGAGGTGGCAATAGTTTCGGCCCCACTCTGTATATTAGGTCCATGTATCAGGTTGTTATAATAAATTTTGTGTGCACTTAACATTTACCGTATTATTGCAATAATTTATTGTAATCGTAACTTATGATCTATTGCTAGCGCGTGGGTGATTTATGAATGTAATTTTTCAGAAATATCTGTCGCAAATAAACATGACATTGGCGGACAGAATTTTCCGATAGACCTATAATGTTGACATTTTTATATTATAGTTATAGTTTTCTTTTTTATTATTCGCAGTAAGTTATGTGGATTATTATTTATTATGAAAATTTCAAAATAGATAATAGTGATAATGGTAAATTCAATTTAAGGAAGTTTTTCAAATTACAGTTTACTGGTGGCTTATAAATCGACTTTGTTATTTATTATTGAGATCAAAGTGTTAGGTTGAACTATTATAAGCTTCCATATCGTTATATAGTATTTTTAAATATTTGGCTACCTTTCTTGAAAAATAAAATATGAAATATAATACAAATGTATTAAGAACAACGCAGTATACCGACTATAATTCCAAACCAAACCATAATAAAAGCAATTAAACAAATAAAACCCAGCAACGACCGTAAACAGCTCAAACATCGAAAGCGCCGTCGTTATTGAAAAATACTCGATTTCCGCGGCACTTGAAAACGTGGTTCGGCCACCCATGGAAGATGGCGGGCCGTTATCCGCGGAAAGTCATCGTGTACAAATGCGGCCGTGGAAACGTGATCCGCGCGTGCACGCGTGTGTGGGCGGGGTAAGACAGAGGCGTGTGTCGCCGGCCGGACGCCGCGACGCTTCTCCGTCGGCCGCATCGACGCACCGATATCCCCA
>NW_027585064.1:0-1825 GCF_028453695.1 Augochlora pura
ACCATCTTTTCACAATCTTTTACAGTTTTTTACCAAATAAATTATTTCTTATACTTCTTTATCAAATCAATTATTTATTATACTTTTTAACTAAAGAAATTATTTGTTATACTTTTTTATCAAATCAATCATTTATTATACTTTTTTACCAAATAAATTATGTATTATACTTCTTTACCAAATAAATTATCTATTACACTTCTTTACCAAATAAATTATCTATTACACTTCTTTACCAAATAAATTATCTATTACACCTTTTTACTAAATAAATTATTAGTTATACTTTTTTACCACATGCATGATTAATTATACTTTTTACCAAATAAATCATTTATTATACTTTTTATCAAACCAATTATTTATTATATTTTTTATCAAATCAATTATCTATTATACTTTTCACCAAATAAATCATGTATTATACTTTCTCATCAAATAAATAACTTATTATACATCTAATCAAATAAAATCAGCGATCGCCGGCACCGATCTCTGAATGATGCCTCTAAGACGACATTGAATCACGTCCTCGAAATCGGTGGCCGGCGATAGCTGTTTCCCAATCGAAATAAATCGGGCGCTATCATCGCCGGACACCGCCGCGCAAGATCTTATCATTCGAATCCCGATACCGCGAGATCCGTAAACGGAATAATATTACACGACGGGGCGGTTACTATCCCGGGACTTCTGGTAATAAGCCAGTTCCCCTGTACGAGTTCCAACGGTGCTTTATCCAGCACTTAAACCCCCTCGCGTCGTTTCACCGAGCGCGCTCGCGAAACTCGTTCCGAAATTCCTGGTAACACGCCAATTCTCATCACAATCGACGAAAACCCCCTCCTCCAGGATTCTATTGAACCCGAACTGTACTCTAGGCGGCATCGTCGTTCAACCGATCTTCCGCGTCACTGTTGTATTTTAGGCGCCGCGTTTTGACCAACAACTCCATTAGAAACCGCCGCCGCGTTTCTGGTAATAAGCCAATCGGCCCGACAATCTTTGGAAACGACACCCGGTTCTCGCAAGGTCCTCCCGATCGATGACCATGGGACCGAGAAAATTAACCCTTTGCACTCTAACTGTGGTCCTAAAATAACTTTTCCGTCGTACAGCATTTCCATGTTATATTAGGTGAAGTATACTATAAATAAAGTATACTATAGTAAAGTTTTGATCCTTTCTTCTCTTTATTTCGACGATGAAATTAACAAAGTTAGAATGATCTGATTTAGATCAAATCTGCGCCATTTTGTTCGACAACTTTTGTCCATTTTGAAGGCAATTTCATAATTCCGCGATTGAGGAAATCCTCGTTCCTATTGGTCAAAAACTTGACCCAGCTCATTTTTCATAAGCCTTTCTTGAGGCCAGTTTTTTACCATCAAGAAAATTTTGCAAATGCTTGAACAGGTGATAATCGGTTGATGCCAGGTCTGGGCTATACGGCGGGTGCGATATAACCTACCATCCAAGCTCTCGGAGCTTCTGGCGCGTCGTTAAAAAAGTGTGCGGCCTGGCGTTGTCTTGATGGAAAACAACGCCCTTCCTATTGGCCAATTCTGGACGCTTCTCGTCGATCGCTTACTTCAACCTAGTCAGTTGTTGACAGTATATGTCCGAATTGAGTGATTGGCCCGATGGGAGCAGCTCATAGTGGAAGATTCCCTTCCAATCCCACCAAACACACAGTAAAACCTTCTTGGTCGTTAATCCGGGCTTGGCGATCATTTGTGTCGACTCACCACGCTTGGACCACGATCTTTTTCGCTTGCTGTTCTCGTATGTGACCCATGTTTCATCCCCAGTCATCATCCGCTCC
>NW_027585065.1:0-1825 GCF_028453695.1 Augochlora pura
GAAAAGAATGACCTCGCAAGAAGTTACGAGCCCGATTGTGGCACCGAGGATCTTTGTTAGCCTCTCCGCGTGTCTGTATCTTTATTGAGTTGGAATACTCTACGCGTCGCGTGTCGGCTGCAAGGAATAATGATCGAAATTAACGCTAGAAATACACAGCTATAAACCTGAGGTATACTCTTAATATTGATTAATAAATCGATTGATATTATTGATTAGTTAATATTGATTTAATATTGATAAGCCTGACCAATGTATATTATTTTATAACAATGTCAAGATTGGATTTACACTGTCTACGACATTTATATAGTTATATAGTTTTATTATAATTAATAATTATTCTTTATTAACGGGCTGGTAAGACCCTTTTGTGTTACATAGAGGTTATATATATATACATAGTCCGGAATACATTTGAATAATATAAATTATAAATCATAATATAAGAGCGTGTCATGAATTAATTACAGAGGGTGTGTTTTAATGGCTAGAGTTGCTGCCTTTGTAAATTGGCTCAATGAATTGCCAAAGAAGTCGATTTTTGGACGAAGTTTATTTGCTGTCCGTAATGCTCTCGTTATACAATTTTGAGATCCTAAATTGGTTTTAAAGTAATCTATGTGAAATATTTCTTTTGACCGCATTGCTTTAGCAGGAACCTTTAGTTTCATTAGTTCTAGAATGGATGGACAATCGATTATTTGGTTAATAATTTTGAAAATGAAAAGAATGTCTGCCAAAGTTCTTCTTCGTTTGAGTGTACTCATGTTCATGGTATTAAGGATAGGTTATGTCAGGTTATGTAGGTTCGTAATGTTGTGAATAATAAGGTATGGGTGTTCCAATTTTAAATGAAGCGAATCTCAAGAATTTGTGAAATAATAGCGAATTATCAGAAATAATAGCGAATTATCAGAAATAATAGTTATAATCGTAGTTATAATAACAAAGAAATTCCCAAGCATTCTCGATGTTCTCTTCTCAGAATTCACCCTTTGTAATGGAGCTTCGACACTGAGGCACTACTCAAGATGTTCTAAACATATTCATTCATTACCAAATATGTTTATTTTTTAAAAAATCTGTTAATATTGGGTTGGCAATTAAGTGTTTACGGATTTTGTTAATAGATGGTCTGAGCACATTCTTTTGTTTCGTCAACGTGTTCAAAGTAATTAAGTTATATTGTATTGAAGCGAATCTCAAGAATTTGTGCTGAATTGTTTCCAACTGAGATAGTTTTATTATATTATATATAGTCTAAGATAAATATTTTTACAATATCAACGCTTGTAGAAGAGAAAAATCAGAAGCCGGTCGTTTTAATCGGTTTGGTAGTTCTAGTGACAGTTCAGATAATGTAAGAGTTACCGTATAACTTCGATTATCCAAAATCAAAATTCATAGCCAATTTCCTTTCATTCGCGATGAATTATTATAATTAGATATAATTACTATAAGACGATGGATCGATACTTATCAAAGTCCGTCTACAGTTTTATCGTTATTACTTGGAACGATCAGAGACCCGACCAGTAAAGATCGAGAGAAATTCAGTGCTGCAATTAAAGTCCTACTGTGCTTGATTATGGTACTAAACTGAATCCTTAACGACTGTCCAATAAATTCTTTACTATATTATAACAGATCGCTTCAGACAAAACTATTTCATTAACCTCGCAAGAAATGCTAAAAACCCGCCATCAATCAGTCCCAAAATTTACAGCTGCCTAAAGAACAAAGGAAATACTATTATAAAATCTGACTCGGTGGAGAAGCCATATTTAACCCTTTGGCTACGGCAGTCTTTGGCACGACCGTA
>NW_027585066.1:0-767 GCF_028453695.1 Augochlora pura
TAGTATTACGATAGTATATAATAATATTAATAATGATAGTATTACGACAGTATATAATAATATTAATAATGATAGTATCACAATAGTAACGATGATAATATTATATAAATTATTACGATTACGTTTGCGAAAATTAGTTTGTGACTTTCGGGTTGATTCATGACTTTCGGGTTGAACAATTATTTATTAACATCATAGACCACAATTCCAATAACTATCTTATACAAATATCAATCAAAAACAAAATTCCAACATTTCGTCACTCTAGTTCCTCCATCATAAATAAATTATACTCCAAACCTAAACACACTAAATAAATTATTCTCCAAACCTAAACACACTAAATAAATTGTTCTCCAAACCTAAACACAATAAATAAATTATTCTCCAAACCTAAACACACTAAATAAATTATTCTCCAAACTTAAACACACTAAATCGAATCTTCTTCAAACTTAAAGAAACGAAAACTCTCATCGACAATTATCGACGTCTCAAACGCGTACCATTGTTCGCCGCGAACCGAAGCTACACAAATCGACGTTGTTTTCTGTAGGAAACCGTGGAAGCGAGCCGATTAACAGGGAAAGCGGAGTCTCGCGTTTCTAATCGGCCGCGATCGGCTAAACGAGGATGAAACGGTCCGGGGTCCCGTGGCAAACTAAAACACCGGAAAATCGGTGTTACGGGGCGGTAGAGGCTGCTTTGAAAGGGAAATTTCAGTCGGCCTCGGCCCGACTTCCATTTAATTGCCGATTAAGCGATAT
>NW_027585066.1:867-1824 GCF_028453695.1 Augochlora pura
GAGAGGAGCCCCCTTGGCTTTAACCCCTCCGGGGCGTAGGTCGCGACTTATCTGATAAGCGGCTGAGAAAATCGTTTTGCAAATACGGCCGACCGGGGCCCTAATTAGATCGGCGATTTTACACGGTCGAGAAACAGGACGCTCGCGAAGTGCCTATAATTTTGATGGATCCATGCGATTACACGTGTAACAGGGCTTTATTAAAATAACGCGCGCCGGTACGGTTATATCTCGCCGAGATCATTGTTCCTCGCGGGACGTTTACGCATCGAGTGAATTTATTAAGTCGCCTTTATTATTTCTTTTTTCTACCGTTTTCCCCGTGATACCGCGCAATTTACATAAGCGGACCGATATCGCGTTGCTTCGCGAAAGCCATTAGCATGTTAAAATTGTTAACGCGGTTATTAAGCAAGGAAACAAGCGGCTGCTTGTAATTAGTTCGGTCTCTTCTTTGAAAATATTACTTGGTAATTATCCCGCGGAGATCTGTGTGGAATATCCTTCCAGGAGACTTTAACGCGTGGAATTCATTTATTGGTGGATGCTAGGCTTCAGCTTTGTGCAGTGAAAAAATACTGACGTAGGAATATTTGACGTAAAACAATAGACAAAGCGATTTCAGTCATCGAATTAATTTTACTGTGAAAATACAGTTATTTTATATTGCATAAATATGTTAAATTATTTTATAAATATGTTAAATTGTTTTATAAATTTATTTAAATTATTTTATAAATATGTTAAATTATTTTATAAATTTATTTAAATTATTTTATAACCTTAAATTATATTATATTTATCACAATATGTTCTACTATTGATTAATAATATTTATCAAACGCACTTTACATTTTTATATAATAAAAGATCCTTTAATGTCACATTTGCTAGACGAATTCTATGCGTGTATCTTGAGGTTAGCAACATATTAAAATTATTATTGCACTAAAGCAG
>NW_027585067.1:0-1824 GCF_028453695.1 Augochlora pura
CGGGATCGTTTGGGGTAGGCATGGATGCTGCAGATCCTAGTAGCCCCCCTCTCCCCGTTGCTCCTCGAGACCCGTGCATCTCGGAATAGGAGTGAGAGTTTCGATTAGAGATGCTTAATGTCGTGTCGCTCGTGGGACAGATCTGCTGGAGATTTACGACCTCCAGTGGACGAGTGCCGAGCAGAAATGTATCTCTCTAGCCAGGACTGCCCGCAAATTCGATGGACGATTCCGAATCTGCGTAGAGCGCGGCCGTTTGTTGATAGTCGGAATAACCGACGGGACATCGGCCGTCCTGGACTATAGAGGGTGAGACCGTGGTTTCGGAAACTAACGTACGATCCCACGCGCTCGTCGCCGAATGCATTCCTTGGCTTTCCAAGGAGGCATCGGTGCGGCCAAAAGGATGGCTCACTCAGGACAGATTTACGACTGAGTGGCCCCCTTCTCGCTGGAGCACGCGTTTCGCTGTTGCCCAGCTGAGTTGGGAAAACAAATAGCTGATTGACAGCTTTATTAATTCTGTTGGTGGCTCCGGCCATTATTTCTTATTTTCAGAACCCGGACGCAACCCACACCTCGCGACGCGCCAGGTTCCGGCAGACCGCGCCCGAGGACGCGGGCCAGGAGACATCCAGGAACAGGAGAACGCCCTGTAGACGTCTCTAAATAAACTGCCTGGGTTGCTTTACCATCAACGAGAGTAGATTCTGTTCGAGACCCTTCACGCTCTCCTATCCCTCAGTACCGAAAATTAAGTTAGAGTCACGGTTAGCCGATCTCCTAACAGTTACCATTATCAGGCGATTTCAGAAACTAACATGTACCCTAATTGTAAAAGAATGTGATCATGTTGGGGTGTTAGAGGCGTCCCTGAACATTCTCCATAGGTTAGCTCCTCAGCGTATGTGTGCCAATCGTGAAACGAATGTGTTGGTGCGATTGCTTTGCTATTTTTTAAATATAGGATTAGGTAGGCTAGGTAACTTGCCTTAACGTGTGTGTGTGTGAACTGTTAGGTAGGGCCGGGACTGATCGTCGTTCTCTTTCGGGTAGGCCGCGATTCGCCCGACGGTCAGTCACCGGTAGGGCTCAAAGGGTTCGATTCGAACTTGATTCGAACGGTGCATGACGTTCGTTGCATGGCACGAAATCGATCCTTTGAAAATTCTCTTAGCTTCCGCGGTCGCGAACGCGTACGCGCGGGAATTAGGGCTTTCGAAACGAAACGATACCGGCTCTATTGCACCAGCAGAATTATCGGCTTTTTCCGAGACATTGTTTTTTGTTTCGGAAATCGTCGGTTTTCTACTAGCTGCGGAGCACGTGTAGGGTTCTAGGTTCATCAGGCGAATCGTCGAAGAAAGAAGGAGCTAAATGCCGAAGAGGCCTCTCCGACAAACTGTTGAGAGAGGTCACCATATTGTCGTTACCACTTTGTCACTGTACTCGTTTGTTAAAATAGTAGTTATAGTAGTAGTAGTAGTAAATGGGCAGGCCTCGCCGCCACAACGATCAGCGCAGATGGGCACATCCGAGATTTGCAAGTAGCGTTGCGAAATGACCACGCGTTGCTTTTGTCAACTTTGATCAGAGATAAAAGTTAGTGTTCCAAATAAAATAGACACGATTTTCATTACTATCGAAATCAATTTTCGTAGCGTTGCGAATGAAATAATCGTGATTTTATCTTGTTTGCTGTGCGTAGTAGATCGAATCATAGCGTTGTAAATAAATACAATCTCGCGTTGTGTTGATCAATTTTTGACACTTCTCAAAGTCCATTTGCTCTCGAAAAGTTGTCTTTCGAATCTCTGTTCGTTG
>NW_027585068.1:0-1823 GCF_028453695.1 Augochlora pura
GCTGAACGGGTCAACGAGGTTGATCAGTCGCTGATGCAGCGACGATTATTTCCTTTTTTTTCCCTCTTTTTTTTTTAACCGCGAAACATTTTTCCACAGTTGTCGCGATGTTTCTTTTTTGGCCAAGATGCAGTTCGTGTCTCGAGTGCGCAGCGGTTGCTGAAGATTTATTGCTGCGATTGCTACTCTGTTACGTCTCGTGGATTTTGTAGAGTTCCCTGGCACTCGAATGTTTTCGCTTCGAAGTACTTGGTTAATTTTTATTCTGTAAAATTTATAATATTCAGAACCGTGTGGTTAATTTTTATTCTGTAATTTATGGTTTATGGATTTGTGGTTTTCGTGAATATTTATGCATTTTTGTGCAGCTGCATGCAGTTGTCGGGGAAAGGTGGAGGTTGTCTTTCTTGATTGCAAGAAATTTTTGTGGCAATAATTCTAGAATTCTTTTATTTCCATGAAAATGGTGTGAAAATATTTTATATCTATATTAAGGTTTATATAACAATTAAAATTTATACAAACAATTCAAACCTCTTTCGTCTCCTTAAAAACAAAGTACCTGTACCCTTAATTGTTACTAATTTTAATACCGCCTCCTACATAACAGATTTCCACGATTGCAATCTTATGCAATCTTAGCAACCCTTACGCAAAGTAGAAGCTGTCTGCTTCAATTGCAAGAAATAATTGTGAACCGTTTACTATTTTCAGACGAAACAAAGGAGAATGGACACTGGAAGCAAATTAAATCCTTTCTTTCTTGTGCAATGGTTTTCTCGATGCAAATGGACCGTGTCTGTATCCTGTGTGCACGGTGCACAGATATACAGCGCTAAGGAAGAGTACACAAGAGAAGAGAGATGTCAATCTACTTATCTCGTAATCGCAAAGACCTTCCAATTGCTAGGAAACCACGATTCTGTCCGATGGGTTTCAGGTTAAAAGGAGTAAAAAGCCCGGTTCAAAGATTCCGGGCCGATTTCTTTCGATCGAATCTGGTTTTAGCGGATTAGTTTCTATCCTTTTTCTCCTGCAACCATTTTTATACATTTTCAATCTATACTATCCTTATTTTACAGGTAAAAGCTGGTATATGTCTCTTGACAATTATACTTTATTATACTTTATTATACTTTGACGTACTACGTTGAATACTAAGCCAAGAAAATTAATTATAAACTCGAAATTGATTTATTAAAATTATTGGGTACAGTTTCGTGACTGACTTAACTCTGAAGGATAAATTTTGAATTTTATCAATGATTTAAAGTAGCAAAGAATTAAATTTAAATATACACTCTTCAAAAATCGCTCGGCTAATTCTTCGAATTTTATTTAATAATTCAGTTTATCGGTAACAGTGATAGTAGTAATTTTAGTTAAACGGTGATAATATAAAATAATATAGCAAAAATTGTAGCAGCACTATTGCAAAGTTAAAAGTATTATTGTTACATATAAAATACATGTACACAAATTATATACATACATACAAATACGTGTACATGTATATATATACACACGTGGGAAACTTGCGAGGCCTGTTTCTGTTTCCCCCGGCATTAAACTTGACAGGTTCGGGAAGTTGGCGAAGCAATCGTGGGCGGACAAGTTATTTTTACCTGTGCAGCCTCCCCACCCCCCGCCTCGCCCCCTCCGCGCAGCAGGGAGCTGCTTACAGGGCCGTGCAAACGAATAAACCCACCTACGATTATGTTCGAAAAGTTTGATCCCTTAGGCAAAGTTCGACCGTGTAGCCGCTCCTCCCCCTCCCCCCCCCTCCGTGCCCGAGAAAACTTGTGAAAAATACGGAGGGGAGG
>NW_027585069.1:0-1823 GCF_028453695.1 Augochlora pura
GCAACGCGTTCGGAGATTCATTTCCCGTGGAAAAACTTAAAAAGTCAGGCGGCGTTTAGCTTGACGGCTTTAATTCCTACATTTTGTCTTACCATTCTGTAAAATAATTAAGAAAAGTGTTCACACCGGCTTCGAAAAACAGATGTAACTGTTCAAAAAATATAAGTATACAGGGTGTCCCGGAAATCGTAGTACAGCCAGGCACAGGGGGTGATTCTACATCAGAAAAGAAGAAAATATTTTGGTTTAACATTTTTTCATCCGGTGCTCCGTTTTCATCATAATCGCCTTTAAAGTTCGCTCAATTTGTAAACTCATTTAAGGGGGGATTTTCATTTTTCCGGTCGGAAGTGTCTATTTTTTTTTTTTTACGGAATATTATAGTACAAGGTCTCAAGAATATATGGTTAACGTTTTAAATCAAAATTCCTAAAATTGCCGAAATTAGGAGCATCTAAACAAAACGCTGCGCAGGTATACTACCTTGAAAAATTTGTGCGTGGTATGCTCAGTTCCTAGTGAAGCTTGCTTTGAAGTGGACGTGTATAGAAGAAACAAACGATGGATAGGAAGCATTCGCGGCAAAGTACTTTGCGTGCCGACAGGAGTAAAAAAAAGAAAATTTACTGGGAATGTACATACGCGGGAAGCAGAAACTTCATTTGCTAGTACATCAACTCTAAAACTGGCAACATCAAGAGACGAAGAAATCATTGTGAATCCAGGTCATGGATATCGGATTCTTGCTTTCTTATCCGTTTTCACAAGAATTTCTCAACTTGTGATTTGTAAAAAGTGTAAGGGACAAGTGCAGTTTGGAGAGACTTCTGCTCGTGGCCTAGACTTCAAGATTGCAGTGCAGTGTAAATGCGGTACAGAATATATAAATTCCTGCCCTTTGATTGACGATAAATCGTGCGAAATAAACAGAAGAATAATTCTGAATTCTTAATTTTTTTTTTTTCATTAGAAATGTTTGGGTGGTGAAATCCAAAATAATAATGAATCATTCAATTCGACGGTCTGGCGAATCGCACCGAAACACCTTCATTGTACTTCCAAAACAATCGAAATCGCAGCTTATTTAGCTGCTGGAATATTTAATGAAGGGTTTCATGCTGTCTTTCATGCGACGAGGAGCGCACGCAAAGATCAGCGAGACGGCCTCGACGCTAGCAAAGAGGCTCGCACACAACGAAGAGAAGAAAGAAGAGCCCAAAATGAATTTTTTGAAGAAGAGGAAGGAATGCTATATGGCCCTGGAATTGCAGATTAGGAAAGGAAAGCTGTAAGTATTTTATAACACGTCTTAAACTACACTTAAAACTTCAAACGAGTTTTTCTCGAAACAACGTTTTCGCGGGTGGTTGACACGATATCTACAAAACTAATGGACCGATTGACTTCAAATTTGATCTGCATGTCAAATAAATAACATTTTATGGTTTGACGAACGGAAAAAGCGGAACGATACGTATTTCGATTTTTCCAGCTGAAAAACTGGTTATTTTTCGCAAAAATTTTGATACTTTCTATTTCATCAGCCGCCATTTTTTTTTAAATAGACTGTTTTCATTACCCGTTCGTCAAACGATAGCATAATGTCTTCCAAACAAAAACCAATTTGATTTTTTCATTTCAGGTGACTTGGAGGGAAGTTATCCTGTCAACCAGCGACCGGGAGTCTCCGTGCGGCGTCTTGTTCGAGGGCAGCTAACTATTGTACATAAAAATAAAAACTGTTATAAATTTAACTGAAGTTGCACAACGGTATAATAAAATTATATTTCAAACTTGAAATTTATCGGTGTTATAGTTTTTTT
>NW_027585070.1:0-1823 GCF_028453695.1 Augochlora pura
TGTTTCGATGTTATTTAATTTATTGTACGGCGAAGTGTGACAATGTGAATTTCAATAATTCGCTGCCGATTTAGCTTGCTCTCTTGTGCATTATTTATTTTATTCACCTATAGGGAACGCTGAAACAAAATTTATAATTTATACAGTAGTAAAATAAGTTATCGAATAGCTGCAGCAATAAACGTTCCACTTCTCGGTGTCCATTAAACGCAAACACGACGTGTACGATTTCTCTGGGTCCGAGAATTAGTTTTATCTAATAAGGAAATGTTCCTTTGTTCGCGGATGTGACCCAGATATCGAGGAAAAGGTTCGAAAAAAGACGAATCTACAGGTATGCCGAGGGCCGGAGCCCCGTAGAAAGCGAACCGCAGGTACAGCGGCCCGCAACCCGAATATCTGGAGTGCAAACACCAGCTTCTCGAACGTCCCTCGCCTTTTATTTACCGTCACGCCTTTGAAATATTTCAAACGCTGGTCTTTCAAGTTCAGCCCACGCGGCCCGCGCATGGTTATGTGTTACACGACGAACACACGCTGTATCGTTTCTATCTATTTACAATTCCGTATAGATAGTTATGCGGCGCCAACGAAGGCCATTTTCTATAGGCGACACAAAACATTTGCACATATTCTACGCTACAAATAGTTATTATCATTGTCGGTAACTTTCATTTGTTCGACGTAAATAAATATCGTTCTAAATTTTGCGAGCTCGTGTTTTTAACTTATTTCGACTACGAAGATTTTATAGAATCGAAATAATTTTGTATTCTAGAGTTTTCTTTTTAGAAATTTTCCCCACAACTGCATGCCAAAACAAGCGACGCGGTGGAATTTCGAGAGACCGTCGACTTTCAGATGATTTCTTAATCCTTTTTCTGAAATGCGGCGGAAATGGTTATGTCAGGTGGAAATATCCCGGACACGATCAAAGGTGAAACGTCTACGATCGGCCCGGATCGTTCGCGGGCTCCGTTGAATTCGAAAATCTGGAGCACGCGGTCCACTGATTTACGGACCGGAACGGCGGGAAACGTATCCCGTATGTTTTCATGGACACCCAGACGTCTGGCTCTCTAGCGCCGAGCAAAGAATTCACTTTCATCCGCAAACTCGTATGCGCGGGTCGAGGAAATTTAGCAACTTATCGTTCCAACGTTTACCAACACGCCGAACGTTGTTGTTCAAAGACAAAGCATCGAGTCGATTTTCGTTTCAACTTCTTTGTCATCGCGTTGACTTGACTTGGTAAAAACAACGGAATTTAGCGCATATTAATGTTAAATATGCAACAACATTGTTCAGGTAATTGCGGCGTTTCTCTATTTCCCGTAAAATAACAGCAGGAATTAGCACACCGTTTTATTCGTCCCGGGTTTCAGCGATTCCGGCATCGACGTCTGGTGAGATTCCATTTTTCTGTAACCTTTCCCGGTAAAAGTGCACGAGGATTCAGTGTTTGTGCTACAAATTTTCTTCTTACCGGCCATCGTGCTTTCACTCGTACAGGCATCCACAATTTACGAGCTTTTCAAGCAGACCCCGCCGCGGTCGTAACCTCCTTGTTGCGTCGTTCAAGACGATTCAATCTCGCGAAAGTTTCCAGGATCGGTAGTGGCTCCCGATCGGCAAACCCGGGGTCTCGAGATCTCCGAAGATCACGTATTCTCTTTGCGCGGCATTACCGCCATATAAGCGCGCCATTTGGTTCGTTATAGAGACCGGCTCACGCGATTTTTACGCGATTGTTCCGACATAAACAGAAATGCTAATAAGTATACGAAAATCTTATATAAATACAGATTTCTATGGTTAGGATT
>NW_027585071.1:0-1823 GCF_028453695.1 Augochlora pura
GTACGTTGCGCGGGTTTGTTGTTGGTGAGGTGGCAAGATGCGTCACAACAGCAAGTGAAGGAGAACATATTCAAGATCCAACAAGAGAATCGTAAGAACTATAATAGACGAAGGAAGAAAGCAAGACAATATGCAGAAAACGACTTCGTCTCTATTAAAAGGACTCAGTTTGGCCGAGGGCTCAAGCTAGCCCCGAAGTTCCTAGGGCTGTATACTGTAATCAGGGTACTCCGAAATGATCGGTACCTGGTCGGAAAGGACGGCGAACATGAAGGTCCGAACCAGACGTCGACGTCGGCCGATCACATGAAAATGTGGATCGAGGACAGCGACATTGGTGAAGATGATAACGAAGCATGTAGTGAGGATGATGGGTAGGAAGTATGCAACAGTGTCACGGGGATTTCTCCGTACGTTTAATTATGAACACACTTAACACAAAGTTGGATCGAAAACCGGACAGAGTAACGACACGGTTATCTTGAGATAAAAAGGCAGACTGACTTTATTTTGTACTGGGGTTCTTTTATAATGGTCTTATCCGTAAGTGATGAGTCGGTCGGGGTTTGTAGTTCATAGGATGAATCTATCGGGTGTGTCATGGTTCAAAGGATTTGGGAGGGATGGCTAGGAAAGGTACATTGCGCGGGTTTGTTGTTGGTGAGGTGGCGAGATACGTCACAGTTCAAAGGACTAGGTAAGGATGACTAGGAAAGATACATTGTGCGAGTTTGTTGTTGGTAAGGTGGCGAAATGCGTCACAGTTCAAAGGATTAGGAAAGGATGACTAGGAAAGATATATTGTGCGGGTTTGTTGTTGGTGAGGTGGCGAGATGCGTCACAACAGCATCTGAGGACAGATGCCATTGCAGGATGACCGAATGTGGGGATCAAACTAAACTGTCCTTGGAAGCTCTTGAGAAAAAGCAACGGCCACGGCCGTTGGATCGACCCGTGTCCGTTAGAGGTCGATGCGCGTTTGTCCTCTGCTCGTAATTTCAACGGCGAAATGTCTGTATATCAAGCGTGCGATATAGCGGTGCAGGCAGAGTAAAAACAGCGAGTGAAGAAGGACAGCGAAACGGCGAAACACCGAAGAGCGAGACAGCGAAACAAATACAAACCAGAGTTTTTTCTTTATATTTGGGCGACCGAGTAAGCGACTTGTAATTCATAAGATTTCTGTTCAATAAACGGACATTCTATATTCTAAACCTAATTGCACCTAACAACCATAAAGGTTAAATTCAATATATTCCCACATATATATGCTCAACAAATAATTAGCGGCCGTGAAATCTCTATACATTCATTCTGGCATAATTGGCATGAGGTTAGTGTTATTGAATTGAGAGCATTTCTGGGTGTAATTATCAACCTGTCAAAAGACCAACCAAATGGGGACTCTGTCTATATGTATTGGCTGACTCATTTGTCTGGATATGTATACACATCTTTATCGTATTTTGGAAAACAAACGACAGACGCACTAATTTACCCCGATTTACCAGTTGCAAGCCGGATTGTTTTACAACTGTATAATAATCTACGATTATCAATGCTTATGTTTTATACAAAGCATCTACTAAAACAAACAAAAATATTCCTCATAGACAATTCAGAGAGAATCTGTTGTTTGATCTTGTGTAGAACTTCCGTGTGACAGCAAAACGTGGAGTACCATATCCAGCGACAAGGAACAGTGATTAGATGGGATTACACTACATCCCCAGCATAAACATTTGTGCAGATTGTGCAGTTTGTTCGAACCGAAAAGTTCCAGGTGGGAGAAAAGAAACTTCATATATATACATATATATATA
>NW_027585072.1:0-1822 GCF_028453695.1 Augochlora pura
AACCCCATAGAAGTAGAATAGTTGTCCGAATTATGGTCGCGACGTCATAATATTCTTGCCATCGAATTGAAAACATATAAAAATAAGGGAATATTACATATAAACTAGTGATTTATATTTTCTTACATTTACTTTGTATTTATTACATTTAATTATTAATATGTAATATTCAGAGAACTCTCTTCATTTACGTATAAAATATAATATTATTCTAAAATGCATTTACGTATTTATATAAATCGTATATGTACTCCCGAAAGAGAAACGGCAGTATTTCCTGTCGAGACGAGTATACTCGTCGCGCTTAAAAAGCACTGTCGCCATCGGCTATTTAAATTATAATTTTATCGGGAGTTCGAAAAATCATCCGCCACTTTGCTCGTATTTAATTCAATTTCTTTCAGCGGCTCGTTCTCGCCGCGCCCACTCTGCGGTTTATGGGAGGGGATGAACTTTTAGGCTGTGATAATTATGCGGAAGATAAAAGGCCAGAGTGCACTTTTATGCTAATTTTTTACTGTCTCCTTTTCTCCGTTCAATCAGAGTTCTGTTCCAGTTTGTTCTTTGTAATAGAATGTTTGTTAAAAGTGACGAATTACATGATATAAATTAAGTATAACTGTGACGTAATCTTGACAGTACTTCAATAGACTGGATTGCCGAAGCGAAAGGGTTAAATCGTGCGAGAGACGTCCATGTGACATCTTGGTTACATATTTACAAAATATAAATTAAATATAACTTTGACGTAACTTTTGCAGTAGTGCGCACTTGTACCAGCGCACTGGACTGGCGAAGCGAAAGGTTTAAGACATGTTAAAGATATCCCAGTGCCATTTTACTTTCATATTTAGAAAATATAAATTATAATTAATTTTGACAGTACTTAGACACACTGGACTGCCAATTAAAAGGGGGCAAAGATCATTGCAAATATACAAATTTTCTTTTTCACCAATTAATCATTCACCAACGCTATTTCCAGCCGATTTCTTCGCATCTCGTTCCATCATTCCATTTTTCCTTTCACTCCCTCTCTTTCCTCTTATTTCTCGAGATTCCGCGAGGCTCTCGTGCCGATTCGATCGACGCATTGTTCGGCGGAGGCTCGCGCTAGGTTTCCGGACGACAGCCGGGCTCCGCGCTTTTTCTGACTCTTGTTAGCGCGAGTGGTGCTCGGTGCCGAAAGCAAGTGCTTTTCGAGACTCTCGACCGGTGGCGTCCGCGCGTCGTCGACCCCCCCACCCCCGCGCGGAGGACGGAGGAGGAGTAACAGGTCGGAAACCCCGTGCGCGCTCACGCGGGCGCCCGTCGTTCGCAGAGGTCCGGTGTTCCTCGGCGTTTAAGAAATCATCCCCCCCACTCCTTGTACGCGGTATTACACGACAGACCTTGGCGACGCGTTATTACCAACGGAAACTTCGCGACCCTGCACGCACAAAAGGGACCTGGATAATTGTTCTCGTATGGAGAAAATATAATGTGAATATTAAAAATTGAATGAAAGTGGTAAAAATAGAACGGAAATATTAGGAATTGAATAGAAAACATTAAAAATGGTATCCAGATATTCAGGGTTGAATAAAAGGCTTGAGAATGAAGTAGAAATATTGAAAAAGGAATGAAAATATTATAAACGGACTACAAATATTAAAAATTGTCTAAAAATATTAAAAATGTTAAAAATTTATTCAAAATGTTAAAATTAGAATTGAAATGTTAAGAGTTGAACAGAAAGTATTAAAAATGAAATTTAAAATCTCGAGAATGGAATAAAAATATTAAAAATGGAATTAAAATGTTGAGAATGAAATAAATAATT
>NW_027585073.1:0-1822 GCF_028453695.1 Augochlora pura
GAAGTACACGTTTTTTATAAGAATTTTTATAAGAACAAATTTTAGATTTAAAAAATTGTTAATTGTTAATTAATTCGATCTAAAATTTGTTCTTATAAAAATTACCTTGGGACGTATACAATAATTACAGTAGTGTCCTATATAAAACAATTATAGCGGCGTCTTAGTTTCAAACAGAAGAAACTATGAAATTTAGCTTCGAGTTTTTGAAAAATGTCAATAAAATTGCTGAACTTGTTTTCAATAGCTAAAACTTCTGAAATTAATTCACAGGGAACAGTAAATGGCTACTTCACCCTAAACTGTCTATAGTGTTCCAAAAATTCATGTTATTTTAGAACCATTTTAGAACCATATATTAGAACTATATGATAATAAGCTCCAAAAAGAGCTATAGTCAATGTTAGTTTTACTTTTAGCATTAAAAAGGAATCCTCGTAAAATTCCCCAACTTAGCGCGATGCATCGAGGACGATTTTATATGATTGCACTTAACCCTCTCTTTATATACCGTGTCTATTAACACATTCAAGATGTCGGATCATGGAGATTCGATTGGCCGGGCCTCTTTGAAGTTTCATTTTTCAGAGCCTACGTTTTAACGAAGAACACAGGACTTGGCTTGAGCTTTTCGCCTAACGAACACAGTGACTGTCATTCGTTTTACAAACGGAAACGCGAACTTATTAATTTCACCGCGAATTATTATGCATTTATGCATCGACGATTCACCGAATCGGAAAACGAGCTCGCCAACTCTTTCCTCGCAAGCCTCCAATAAATATGCTTCATATCAACCCGCGAATTAATCCTTTGCGGTCGAGTGGTGACTCTGAGACACCACTAAAATTATTTAAAAAATTATTAATATTTAACAAAATGTTCAACAGCGAAACTGTTGCTACGAGTCACAAGAATTAATTTCTTATGTATAGGATATGCTTCGTCACGTAAAATGGAAATATTGTGAACTAGAAATATTATTTTGACCCTTTCCTTGTTTTGCAACCAAAAATTGTTATAACACGTTTCAAAATTATTTTTATAAATACCACCGAAGCTTGATAAAATTGATGAAACTGTAATTTAACAGAAGAAATTTTGTTATATAAAATGGAAATACTAAAAAAGTGAGAGAAATTATTTTAGATTTGCAGTTCAGATGTCTTCGAGCGCAAAGGGTTAATAATAAATTGCTATTCTTTTGTTCGCCAAATAATCGTTCTCTAAAACACATCGCGAAGAAGCACATTTTACCTTAGCTGGAAAAGAGTTACCTGCGATTGTATTTCACAGGTACACGAACGCAATTAGAGCAACACACGAACACGCGATCCTTTAACTTTCGATCCGCCGTACTTTCCTATTGTGTGTGTGTGTGTGTGTGTTTGTGAGTGTGATCCGCCGCGAAGATTCTACTCGAATATAGAAGCGAATATATAGAATGTCTGGAGCCGTCGCTCGTACGAACAATCTGTTCTATCTCCGATCGCCTCGTAAATGTTCCTTTAAGTTTGTTTGGGCGCGATGGAATGCGCTTCCGAGCGTGTTTGTTTCCAATAGCTAGAATTATCTGAATTTTGTATGGAGGCCCGCTACAGATTTTCAATCATTGTTACCGGGGATAGGGGACGATTTATGCCAGTCGCCATTTTCACGGCGCGGAGAGCGTCGAGTCGATTTTAGTTTAAAAATGCCGAGGAAAAAGAATAAGTAAATATTGTTTAGATAAATAAATTTAGATGAATGATTTAGTCTAAATAAATAGATTCAGGTAAAAGATATGGTCTAGGTAATTAGATATAAATAAAAGATATGGTCT
>NW_027585074.1:0-6764 GCF_028453695.1 Augochlora pura
GAGAGAGAGAGGAGAGGAGCGGCGAGCCGGCGGGCGGCTGGTGACCAAGGAAAGGAAAATCGTGGAAAAGACCGGGGGAAGACACGCGCCAGTGACGTGGACGGCAGACCCGACGTCCCAGCGTCCCGACGCGAGCTAGAGTACCGACGCCCTTTTGACAGCGAAGGAGTAACGCCACTCTGTCGCGCTTCGCGGTGACCGGCACAAAAGCGGTACGCGAATTAGTGGAGGCGCCTGGAACGACATTGACACGGAAGAAGCCCTTCCTAGCCCCTCGAATTTCTTATAGCGAGTCGTTAAAATAAAAAGTTCCGCCCTTAAAATTCCTCGGGCCGAGTATCAGCAGCAGCAGGGTGTCTAGCGTTCGTTAAGGAGGCTGTTATCAGGACGCAGGCTCGTCCTTCGAGAAAGCGGGAGAGAAAAGCCGGGCATAAAGGGCGGCGGCGTGCGTGCGTGCGTCGTCGTCGTCGTCGGAGTTCGCGCTGAATGCGAAACACCTCGAGTGAGAGAAGACGACGACGCGGAAGGCGTTGGCCACTTATCGGACGAAACATTTCCAGACGTCCCGGGGACGAGCGAAGATCCGCCTCGAGGATCTTTGTAACAGCGAGAGACACGCGTTCGACCGTTGCGAGCAGCATCGCAGGTTGGCAGCCGATGTTCGATCCGGCGATTAGACGAGAGCGGGTCCCGGCGCTGCCTCGCCCAGCGAGAACGCGATGCAGCAAAAGTAACGCGACGCGGCATTCCGCGGGCAACGCTCAAGCGGGCGCGAATGCCGGGCCGTGACTGCCGCGGAAAAGGAAAACACTCGCGATATGAAGTGAAAACGCGATAGAAGGGTACTCGTGTAAAAAATTGAAAAATCGGGAGTCTCGCGCGGCGGCGGCTGCGGCGGCGGCGGGGAAAGGAATTCACGGAGAGAGGGAGCTATTCACGCGACCGAGTCAAAGGGAATTCGTCGAACAGAAAGAGCCGATCGAGCGCACGGGCGGCCGGAGAGAGGCGACGCGTATTTCAGCAGGCCCTGAAATAGGGCGGGCGTCGCGCGGCGGCAGAGCGGCGAGGAGTGCGGCGTGGCGCGGGTGCGGCGGGGCGGGGCGCGGAGCGGAGCGCACAATCGCGAGGCGCGAGCAATTTCAAAGGGACCCATCGGCCCGCGCGCCGCGCCGTCCGCTCCAAATATATTATCCGCGTCTCTCGCGCGCCCCACGCGGGTCATCAAACGCTGTTTTTGCCCGCGACGAACCATTTCACGCGCTTTCCCGCACGAGAACCGCCTGCCGCGGCGGCCTGGCTCGAGCAGGAAGAAGGGATCGCGTCTCGAGCAGATGAGCCCGCCGAGCCTCGAAATAAGAGACCGGAAGTCCCGCTATCGCCGACGATACCATTATCCATACGTCGTCGCGATGTCCACGGAAAGTCACGTTCTCTCGCCGTGTTCGAATCGGTTCTCGTTTCGTTAGGCCGCCGTCGCCGATATTATCGTTGTCCAACGGACGCTCGATGTTTCCGGCGAGAGCGGTGATCCC
This sequence comes from Augochlora pura, assembly GCF_028453695.1. Lineage (NCBI taxonomy): Eukaryota > Metazoa > Arthropoda > Insecta > Hymenoptera > Halictidae > Augochlora > Augochlora pura. Next base: position 1,533 of record NW_027585074.1, read on the forward strand.
CACCGGAAACCGAGTCAGATTCGGAGCAAGCGCAACCTTTCCGCCCCTGTCGCGATGCTCCCGGAAAAGCTCCTCGTTTTCGCTCTTTATGCGTAAATAGCCGCATTACCCGCGGCCTCCGCTTTTATTCCTTCTTTTTCGTCGAGTCGCTCCAGCGCGACCAAGGGATCAAAGGGCTAATACAATTTTTCTTCGTGCTCGGTCCCCGTCCTGCCTGCACCCCCGACCCCTTGAGATTCTTAGTCGCGCGTGTTCCTCGACACGGCGGTTTCAGAAACCCTTCGGACCGAGAGAGACGGACGCTCTGACAGGAAGAGAGATCGAAAGAGAGAGAGAGAGAGAGAGAGAGAGAGTGGGAGAGAGAGAGAGCCAGGGAGAAAGAAAGAGGTCGCGAGTAACTCTGGGGCTGAATAACATTCGGCGTATAAAATAGCCGCGCGCGCCGGGTCACGGACAAAGGGCCTTTAGTGGCAACCAGTGTAAAAAAGATTTACAGAGTGGGAAAGAGAGGGAGATGGGGAAAAGAATCTCGCTAGAACAGGAGAGGAGACAGAGAGAGTATGTGTAAGAGAGGGAGAGAGAGAGAGGAGAGCGAGAAAAAAGCAGCAGCAATGTGCTGGTACCCCTTTTCAGGGCACAGGACGTCTCCGAACGCCGTCGTTCTCATCCGTAACCCGAGACGTGTAATTAGGAGCACCGGACCAAGATGAATAGCCAAGTGGCCGGTGGGGCAACCAACCACCAGAGAAGAGAAAACCGAGGTCGAGGGGGGTTTGCCACGGCCCATCCATCGACAACGCGTACGTACTCGTGTATTTGCAAACGCCAGCAACTTCTCGCTCCCCATAGGACGCGATACGATACGATCGGACCCAATTCGACGCGACGATCGATCCCGTCTCGAATGATCCGAGCCCGCGTCTCCACGGACTCACAGTTACTCGCGCGTTGTTCAATGAGACGAATCTTGTCAAAGGTGCATCGATGAAGTACGTTGCACGGTCTATTCTCGTCCAAGCGGTTTCGGCGTGGATCGATTCGGTCCAGGTCGCCACTCTCTCTCCCTCTCTCTCATTCTCTCTCTCCCTTTCTCTCTCTCTCTTTCTCTCTGGAAAGATGTTCCCGTCATCTTTCGTCTGGCCGAATGGAACGCAGCGGCCCGCGAGAAATGTTCAAACCGAAGGAACGTAGCTCTCAGTCGTCCCTATTAATTACACGTGGAGCCGCGTATACGACGTTACCGTCGATATTAGGTAGGTGGATACGTAATATGGCCCCTCTGTGCCGTCGAGTCTGCGTATATTCGCTATGTAGGTGTGCATGGCTATCGAACCGGTTCTGCCGTTCGAGAAGGGGGAGGGGAGAAACGGAGAGAGCAAGAGAGAAAGAGAAGGCGAGAGCGGGAGAGAGAGACTGAGTGAGTGAGTGTATGTGTGTGTGTGTGTGTGAGAGAGAGAGAGAGAGAGAGAGAGAGAGCAAGAGGGAAAGACGCGGCACACCGGTGGGTAACCGGCCGGCATCATGGACGATGGAGTGAGGCCGTAGCCAGCATCCACCCGACTGCCACACCACCACCACCACCACCACTACCACACAACCATCGCCATCAACATCGTCGTCGAGACTATCACCGGCATCGGAGCCGCTGCGAATTTCAGGACGGTGCACACGTGAGATCGACACGATCGATTCAACCGATCCGACCGACCAGCTGCAAATTGGAGTCGTCGAGTCGCCGAGCCGCTTTTCAGATCTCGGTCCGCCGAATTGCCCGACCGTGTTAAAGGGCCATCGATATGGCTTTGGCAACACTCTCGAGCGGATCCAGCGATCGCGTATGCTCCCGCCACCAATTGGATGCGCTAATCCCGCGATTCTCCTTCTCTCTCTCTCTCTCTCTCTCTCTCTCTTTCTTTTCTGCCTTTCTGCTCGTTTTCGAAGAGAGAGAGAGAGAGAGAGAGGAGAGCGAGAGAGCACCGAGGAACGAGCGAGTCTGTCCAGGGTCGAGAAAATTACGCGTGCTCGAGCTTTTTACCGAAAATCGATGGAATCCGGCGGACATCGCCGGGCGATTCTCCGGCTGGATACGTCGGGGCAAACGGAACGGTGCAGCACGAAAAAAAAAACCAAGGAAACGATCTAGCGATCGTTAACGATCCGAGTAACGCGCCGCGAAGTAATCGCAACGGACTGTGAGAAAAGGGGCTCGATGAAGTAGGGGAGAGCCGAGACCGTTCAAAGCGGCCGTTTGTCTCGGAGTCGCGGCAGCCAGGCCCAATTAACCATAATTACAGCGCGGGGCAGAAAGGAACCCGGGTACAGAGATTCGTCGGAAAGCCGGTGCCGTTGCCGGCCTGTCCCGAAAACAATGCGAAGAAAAACGAAACCGTTTTACCCGGCCGCGAAGCGAAATATTTACTTAAACCCTCCTCCTCCTCCTCCTCCTCTTCCCGGACTCTCCCGCTGATCGAGCGACCGGCCATCTCTGTGCCGCGACTGCCGTGCGTAAATTATTGTCGTGATTACGGATCCAGGTCGCGTCGCCCGATCCCAGTCGCAAACAAAGAATCCCGCGGTCGGTCCTGTCGCGTTGACGTGCAATACTCACGGAGGCTGAGCAGTAACGCAGCTAGGTCCAGGCTCCGCATCCTTGTTTAGTGTCCAACTACGGGGAAGCACGCGACACGGAAGTATGCACGAGATTGTAGGAACTCGGACGTGGAAGACGACTCCGAATTCGAAGATCCGTAAAGTCTCACGTTGCCGTCATTCTATGTGATGCCTCTTCGGTTTCCGAGTAAACGAATTTTCAATGCTACCGACACACTGCGCGACGAGAGAACGAAACCTCAGCCAACGATACACCTCGAAGCGACGCGCGATACTGAGGACCGAGGGCCACTAACCCACGCCGCTTCGGAGCGACCCCTGCAGAAGGGCAGCCCCTGATCAAAGGGTTCACGGCCGCCCGGCGGACTCGGGCTGCCGACGCCAGATACCGCCACCGTCCGGTCGGTCAACAAACTCTAATCTGACCGAAGATTCGTACGAATTCGAACGATTCGATATTATCCTGAGAAACCTTACCACCATATTTCCAGAGAATTCTTCATTAAAAAATCGTGCATTTTTTTTTGTTAGATCTTAATCGTTTTTCAGTGGTATTGACCAAAAAATGTTTACATATATGGCGCTTTCCAAAAGTTTGTTAAACGCAAGATGGAATCCTCTATATGACATAGATGTTTTGCAGAAAGAATCATAATTTTCGATGTTATTAACGACTTTTGTGTAAAATAAAATATCTTATTATAAAAGGTATTTTAGTTCTTGGTTATATAAGAAATTGTTTGTATTATATATTTAGGTAGTAATTAAGGAGTAAAGTTTGCAGAATGAATGAAATTGATCTGAAGCGTATAGACAATAAAGCAAACTCTACGAATAAATTCTTCGTTAATATCGTCTTTTTAGGTATATAGTGCTCGTTATATCATTCAATTCATTTGTTATGAGTATTTTTATACTGTGAGTAATCAAATTTCCCATGTAAAACTCATTTTTTAGTAAAACATGAATTAAGAAATGTTACACGAACGATTCGTGGAAAGAATTATTTATTCTTGAAGACCAGAAGATATTGCCATTCCTCCTAGCGACAAAACGCTCGAAACTGGTAGCCAATTGTTACCCATAGTGATGCAGTCGACATCAGCGCCACTAGGTAAGAGAAATTGTGTGCTTGAATCACAGACGAGACACAGGCTCTGATACCACGAATGTGGTATACCTCATAAAACATTTAAGTGTAGAAATTATATATTATATATTATCAACTGTCGTCGCATTAGCTTCTATCGATGAATTTGTCCACCAGTTTGAGCGTTTTGCCACTGCATGTAGTGGCACATAAGAAAGTAGGTTTGTGGAGCTCTATATATAAATAAACTATTTGATTAAATAATTGCACTCAACACTTATGATTTAATTAAACTTTTTATACGAAATTATCAAACTATTAAATAAATTGTTACAGTTTGATAAACACGTGTTCTCTCTAAGAAGGTTTATTATAAAAATTAATAACTCTTTGGTATGAAAACGATAACTATTGAATAAATATTTACTAGGTGACAAAAAATTAGTAATTAATTTAATCGATATTTAAAAAAAGTTTGTAAAATACAAAATATTAATTATCTACATCCGCCACAGGTTCTTCAAACGTCATGGATTTATTTCATTGTAGTCTGGGTTTACTTTGTAAGAATGATGAATAAAAGAATTGTTAAGGAATATGGCTAAATGAAATTGTAAAGAATATGTAGAGGGAAACCGAATTAAGAAAAGTAACGCGTCGCGTTTTAAAGTGTCAGTATGACACAGCTCGCAGTCAAAATTTTCAATTAATTTTTGAATATTAAATAAATATTTAATAAAAAATAATATAATAATGTGGAAGTTAGGATTTAATATTTTAAAAGGATATGGGTTTACTTTAAATAGCAATTCATAAGGAATATTTGATAAACCTATCGTAGTATAAATTTTACTAAAACTCATAAATTAATAGACAGTTTTCAGACGACAGAATGGATTTCGAATAAAAAGCAAGACGAGTAGTACAATTCAAATTCGATATATTATTTCATACATCTTATGACACGTACATCGTTGTTCTCTTCTCCAGTAGTTGCAGTATCTTAATCCTTAGTATTTATAATAACAACCTAAACAGTCACGTTACTTACGTCCCTACGTTTACTATATATTTGTTTCGCTTTACGTATTGGTGGTTAGGTCTCTTGATCGCTTCTATGATCTTTTTCTGAATCTACGTTGCTCGCATCCGTGAAGCGTGTGTGATTCGCGCAAAGGAAAAATATCATCATTGTTGTATTCGTTCGTCGCGAGGGATCTCGCGTAACAAAGGCCGTCGTCGTGCGAAAAGAAAACGATTAATTTCAATGGTAACTCCGTATCAATTAAATCATGATTAGTCAGTGAACATTGCAGCTCTCCGATGAAACTGTAATAACGACACGATGCAGACACGGCACGGCAGAAAATTGATCAGAAGGATAGAAGCGAACGGTGATAAACCGATCTTGAAACAATCTCTGTTCTACAATTGCCCGTCAAATGTTCGAACACCTTCTAGAGCAGAATAATTTCTATTTAAAAACGCAACTACACAGATTTTCTGTAAAATTGTAATTTTAGTTGGAACGA
>NW_027585075.1:0-1821 GCF_028453695.1 Augochlora pura
GGTAAAGGCAGATGCAACATGATATCCAAGGATATAAGAGAGATAGGTGAGGATACAAGGCAATTTAAGTGAATATAAGGGAGATACAACATAATATCCCACGATAAAAGGGAGATAGAAGAGGATACAAGGGAATTTACGGGTATATAAGTGAGATGCATCATAATATCCAAGGATGTAAGGGAGATAGAAGACGATACAAGGGAATTTAAGAGGAGAAAGGCAGATAAAACGTGAAATCCAAGGATATAAGAGAGATAGGAGGTGATACATGGGAATTTAAGTGAATATAAGGGAGACACAACATAATAACCAAGGATAATAGAGCGATAGTAGAGGATACAAGGGAATTTAAGGGGTTATGAGGGAGATACAACATAATATCCAAGGATAAAAGAGAGATAGAAGACGATACAAGGGAATTTAAGAGGGTAAACGCAGAGGCAACATGATATCCAAGGGTAAAAGAGAGATAGAAGACGATACAAGAGAATTTGAGAGGGTTAAGGCAGATAAAACGTGATATCCAAGTATATAAGAGAGATAGCACACTATACAAGGGAATTTAAGTGAATATAAGGGAAATAGAACATAATATCCAACGATAAAAGAGAGGTAGAAGACGATACAAGGGATTTTAAGGGGCTATAAGGGATATACAACTTAATATCCTAGGGTAAAAGACAGATAGAAGACGATCCAAGGGAATTTGAGAGGGTAAAGGCAGATTAAACGTGATATCCAAGGATATAAGAGAGATAGGAGACCTAACAGGGGAATTTATGTGAATATAAGGGAGATACAACCACAATATTCAAGGATAAAAGAGAGATAGAAGAGGATACAAGGGAATTTAAGGGAATATAAGGGAGATACGACATAATATTCAAGGTTTAAAGAGAGATAGAAGAGGATGCAAGGAAATTTAAGATGATAAGGGAAGATAAAACATGGTATCCAAGGATATAAGACAGATAGAAGAGGTTACAAGGGAATTTATGTCTATATAAGTGAGAGAGAACATAATATCCAATGATAAAAGAGAGATAGGAGAGGATTCAAGGGAATTTAAGAGGATATAAGGGAGATAAAACAAGATGTCCAAGGATATAAGAGAGATTGAATAGAGTGCAAGGGAATTTAAGTGTATATAGGTGGGATACAACATAATATCCAAGGATAAAAGAGAGATAGATGAGGATACAAGGGGATTTGACAGGATAAAGGCAGATAAAACATGATATCCAAGGATGAAATAGAGATAGAAGAGGATACAACGGAATTTAAGAGGATATAAGTGAGATACAACATAATATCCAAGGATAAAAGAGAGAGAGTCGCTAGTCCAGCAACCTCCACGTGGTGCGACTCGGGCAATCCATGTAGCTGTCGGCTCTCGGGCTGGCAGGTGCATGGAGCTAATGGCTGGACACGCGGCCGATGGGGCAGGCCGATGCGGTACGAATGAGGAACGGGGGGTTTCACTCACCTTTGATGAGGGGCCTCCCAGTATGAATCCGGGGAACGCTATAAACGGGTCTCCCCTTGAATGCGGGGGGCTTCCTATAAATGAGATGCCCCCAACGGGTAATGTCTGATCGGGGACCCTATAAACGGGTCGCCCGAGACTGAATGTGGGGACCGACCTGCTTCCTCGACTGCGTGAGGGCGCGGCAGCGGGCTCAGCCCGCCGGGAGGGTCGTCGCCGCGCGAGGGGAGGGTTTTCCCCCCGAGGTCGCCACCTCTTAAAGGTGGGGGGGGGGGGGGGGGGGGGGCTGCAATGATCCCTGGAGCGATGCCGGCGGGAACTTCGGTTCCTGG
>NW_027585076.1:0-1821 GCF_028453695.1 Augochlora pura
GAAATTCAAGCCTATACAGTAAACTCTAATATCCCCAACTAAAAGTCATCGCTAATAATAACCACAAGTGTAGTTGATGCGACGTAAAATACTATTTAAAAAAAAAAAACTAACAATGAGAGTGCAAGACCTTAGGTTCACAGATTTTTCAAATTATACATTCATTCAATAATTCTATAGTACATAAGATACAATATAGTGAATAAAAAAATTTCAATGACCCGTAAGTTGAAAAGTGAACTGTTTTTGAGATATAAACATTTCCGTTTGCTATCATTATGATTGGTAATAACTGTGTAATATTCATGTAATTGTGTAATACTAATAAGATCTACAATCGCCGATTCAGAGCAGACTGATTTTCGATCAAATCTATTGTCAGCAATGAAATAAGGATGTTCGGAATATGATTTCGTGCAAAATTGACTTCGATTTGAAAATTTAAGGTCAGGAACTGGAAATTTTTATTTAATTGCATTATATCTTACTGACTCTTATAAAATAAACAACGCGACATACAAAGATTCGTCACGCTCTACCGAAGCCAATCCTCTTTTTAAATTCTCTATTACTATTGATTATGTTACAGGAGACGTAATTAAATGAAGCGGACGAGACCTGTTTCCTTTGTCCTTTGCATTGCTTACTTAGCCAGTTGTGATCCGAAATATGAGAAAATAAACACTAGATATTTTTCACGCATTGTTTATTTTTTAAAGAAGGACCACTCTTTCCAGCTCCCAATAGTATTATCACGAAAATCGACTTTTCGACCCGACGAAAAAGGAACCATAGGTTACAAATGATTTATTTCCCTGGAAACTGGTGTCAAATTTCAAAAAAACTTTACAGTTACTGTGTAATTGTAATATGCTTTTATCCTAAAAGTAGTATTGACAGGAGATACAAAATTCTTAGGATACTTTATACATGATGGAGGATATCCATACACACTTGCCTTCTATAGTATATTGCTTGTCTATATTGCTTGCCTACTATAATATCTATATATTGTGTCTTCCTTTACATGATTAGGCAAAGATTGTTTCTTAATTACATAGTCCTCTATAAGTGCATCGACATTAAATCGATCCTGCGCCCTATAAATGCAATTCCATGAAAACCATCTGCCACAAGTTCGTTGGAGAGTTTATACAAATTATTATAAAAAGTACTAGCTGACATGCTTGCGATCTGTTTTTAGTGTTTCGGTCATTTTCGTATCCCTACATATTAAATCGATTTCTTTTGACATCCCATATTTACGATATATACAATATGTATGGTATATAATATACATATACTATACAATAATTTTAGAATAAAATCGTATATTAAAAAAGTTAGGTATTTGATGCAGAAACATTAGGATTAATAAATAATTAATAAGATTCTTTTATGTGAATGCGACAAGATAGGTCAACTTTATTTTTTCAAGTGGAATCATATATATTTTTTTCATACTAGTCGATTATGTGTACACGGGTGTTGATCCGACTTGTAAGACGGATGTATAATGCCGTAGTGATACAGACGCTTGGTTGCTTCTATTTACACTTTATTTACAACACTGTACAGGTATAATGTTCGCGATTTCTGAATGTGTTCGAATGCGTTATCTTCGAGTTATAATTTCGTTCTTAGTATGAATGCGTTATGTGTGAATGTTACGTTCGATCTCTCTATGAATGCGTTATGTTTGAATGTTTGCTTTGATCTGTCTTTCGTTCGTCGTTAAGTCGTCGACTTAATGACTAAAGGGATGGCTAGGCAGTTTCGACCTTCGGTGTTGCCGTCCCAACACTTCAGTCCTAAGGTATT
>NW_027585077.1:0-1821 GCF_028453695.1 Augochlora pura
TAGATTAAAACGAAATTTATTTTGTATTTAATTAGAAATCAAACGAAGAGTGTCCCACACCCCTAATAATAATCACCCAATAACAATAATAATAGTCACCCAATCTTTTTTAATTCGTTACTCTACCATCCCCCATTGCATTCTCTCGCACCATAATCCACATTTTCAAAGGAAACCAAAAGGAAATCTATTTCACTCCATATCCAAGTGCAACAGGAAATATCCGCTACCGCGTCCGAATAATAACGAAGCTTCGCAATTAGATTCCTCCGTGGCGCGCAAATATGTATGGAGAGGAGTAGCGTGCCGGGGGAGGATCACCCCGCATTACCATTCCCAGCATCTTGACCGGTTCTCAGCCAGGATTTCGTTCCGAGGCGAGGACAGTAATAATCCCCGCGGAGCCGTATTCGGTAGACCGATAGATCCGTCTTCGATAGGGCGCGGATATGCGGGAGAGGGTTGGTCGCCGGAGCCTGTATTCCTAGCGCGCAGCCAGGACGACGTCGTTTTTGTCGGACGTCGGTGAATTTTGAGGACGATAATGCCGGGGGAGAGCTCGTCGCCCGACGATTCGCCACGATTCTCGAGCTTACGCGTAACGCGGTGTCCTCTACGTGTTAGTGGCAACACTGGCATCGTATATGTGTGTGTTCTACGTGTTAGTGGCAACACAGGTATCCTATACGTGTACGTTCTCTACGTGTTAGTTTACTACCCGCTACTGGACTCGCCAGACTTTCTAGCAACCCCTGCCTTAGATAAGGCTAAAACGACGGTTTCGCCGTATATCTCGAGATCTAATCTTTTTTTTGCCATAGTACCCTAATAATCTTTTACGCAGAATGTACAGAGGAATCGATCTGTATGAACAGAAATATGCATTTCTATTTAAAGAAATTATGCAATTGTTAATTGCACATGCACTGCTGCATCTAAAAAAAATTGAAAGGCCTATAGATGCAGTGCTCTTACAACCATTTATCTTCCTCCTCTGGCATTTTTTCATAAATGCAATAATAACGGAGTTATGATTCGTAACAATTGCGTGGAACACCCTGTATACGTGTCAGTAGCAACACGAGGATTGTATATATGCGTGCGTGTTCTGCGTGTGATATAGCGTGGATCTCAGGGCTGTGTTAGTTCGTCGGCGAAGATGTCAAAGGGGAAGACAGGCGTGCGGAGAAGAGACGACGCGTGCACCGTACGTGTAGGGTCGCGTGCGAGCGAGCGCGCGCGCGCGCGCGTCTGTGCATGATCGAGATCAATAGGATATCGGCGTGCAACGGTTTAGGTATACGGGATCACCGCGCGGCGTGTATGGAATTCAAAGTCCTTCCATAATTTATCACCGGCCGTGGCGCATCCACGGCGCAGGGGGTTTGAAGGATTCGCCTCGTTCTAAACGCCTCGGGGCCCCGTAATCGATAACCGATATCTCGAAGGCGCGTTATCCGACACCAGGCGATATCATCGGAATCGCGGCCGGGACGGTTTACCAAACCGCCGGCGAATTCGCAATTCAAAGGTACAGAAACACCGAGTGGATAGTAATTGCCCCCCGGTTCGAAGAAATTCACGGCCGATTTAACGGCTTGTTCCGAAGTCGAACGGCGAACAGAGGTTCGAAGTTTCGGCGGCGAGGAAGACTTTTTTACTGGTTGAAGTTGGCGGCGGATGATTCGGTGAAGTGTGCTGATTAGGTGGCCTGGCGGGGAGCTGTGGATATATTATGGTAATACTGTTAACCCTTTGCTTTACGATTCCTTTTAAGCTGCGTGGATTAGCATTTATTTGCACTTAATATTTCCCTTAATA
>NW_027585078.1:0-1821 GCF_028453695.1 Augochlora pura
GACGTTCCAGCAAATATCGGAAGAAACGAAACCGACAGGATACTACCGTTCAACATGTGGGTCAGCTTTCCCACAGGAAAGTCGCCGTACTTCGAGGCGCTGTTCACTATACAGGTACTGTCAAGTCACGTTCGTCATATACAGCGTCAATGACAGCGGTTACGCTTCTGTGCAGATCCTGTGCGTGTATCACGTCGGTATCTGTTACATTTGTTTCGATAATTTCTTGTGCCTGGTGAACTTGCAAGTAGCTAGTCAATTTCGCATATTGCAACACAGGCTGAATAATTTGAACAGCATCGTCGAGTCGGGGGCGGATAACGAGGAAAGCCTTGCCGCGTACGCGAGGATCTATCGCGCGCGATTGGCGAGATGCGTTCGACAGCATCAGGCGCTCACCGAATACTGCAAGCACGTCGAGAATGTATTTACGATGATCATACTCGGACAGGTGCTGTTTCTGAGCTTGATCATATGCCTGGTCGGCTACCAGCTGTTTTTGGTGAGCAAACAACTTGTTAGCGAATCGAGGATTTCGTGGGTTTGTGGGGACACCGAGTCGAGGGAATGGAGAACACTTTTAACTATTAAAAACGGCTGAATGAACTTTGTCAAAATATATGATTGAAATAGTGTTGTACTTTGATGGTAAATTCTCTTTAATTATTTTTCGGTTTGTAAATATAAATGGACAATTTTGGAAGGGGAGATATGATTATTCGAGCCTCGTGACTCGATTTTATAACAATTATAAATGGCAGATGTCAAGCTGGAATAATCGTGTCTTCTTTTTTGAAATTGTCTGTTTTTGTTTGAAAACAGTTTTTGTTTTGTTTGTTTTTGTTGTCTAACCGAATATTAATATAATTAATAAATTAATATAACTCCACACGATGTATGCAAAATAATAATATGCCATTTTCTAATTAGATTAATATTTCTCCAGGCAGATACCCCACCGTCTCGTAACGTCAGCCTGATCATGAATTTGATTGGCACACTCTGTCAGCTCTTGATGTTCACGTACAGTTGCGACGGCATAATACGTCAAAGCTCGGATGTCAGCAAAGCGATACTATTCGGACCGTGGTCAATGTTGCCAATGGACAAAGCTGGCAGAATTCTGCGAAAGAACATATTGTTAATGATATTACGATCGAGCCGGCATTGCTGTCTCACGGCTAGCGGATTTTTTCCGGTATCTTTAGAGACGTATACTGGGGTAAGAAATCGTCTTTATGAGGCATTTTCAATCTTAACCCTTTCGTTATGGTAATACGCTCTGCTAGAGAGACGGAAGTCTTATATTACATTATATTTTATTATATAATATAATATTGTATTGTATTATATTATGTAAATTATAAATATATAGTATTGTATGCTGATTATAGTTGACACCCTTAAAGAAAGGGTTAAGAATTTAAAAGACATAATATAATATTCCCAAATTCATTCAACGTTTTCGAAATACTCTATTAATTTCAATCAACTAAATTTTCTCGTAAATGCACAAAATCATGAATTTTATGTTAATAATATAAAGTTAATCATCTCAAACGCCTAGAAAAATTGTTCCAGGTCCTCAGCACAGCGATGTCGTATTTCACCTTACTCAGGCAGCAAACTATCGACAAGGTGTGATCGAACCAGGAAAGCGATCGCGGCTGTATCTAGAAGCGACGATCGAAACTTCACGTTACGCGCGCGAAAGTTTCTCGCGAGCGAAGCGGGCGTAAATCCTCCATTAGTATTAACACAACGATGGAAAGCATAAAGTTTTACATGTTTAAAGAAGCCGGCGTCGTTCGAAGTTCCCTT
>NW_027585079.1:0-1820 GCF_028453695.1 Augochlora pura
TGGACGAGCGCCGGTTATATCCGACGCACGTGCGATGACCGGTATAAATAATAGAATTTTATATAAATAAATCTTAATATTTTATATAAGTACCTCTGAATATCTCTTAAGTTACAAGCAACACTTTTGTTAAAAAATGTCGTTTTATTAAGCACAGTTTTTCTTTAACGCTTAGGAAATATTTTCTTATAAAGGAGGACTCGTCATGTGCGGTGGCGATTTTCGGCGCGGGGCCTCGTACAGCGAGAGTGTCGTGGCGGACAGAGTGCTCGTACCGAAAGGGTTAACCCCTTTGACGATTCCGATTTGTGATGAAAATTACTAGTAATACATAATTAAGTATCGTTGTTATTCTGTTCTTTAAAATTGGAATAAAAGGGCTACATTAACCCTTTGCACTCGAAGCCATTACAACTGCAAAACTAAAATAATTTTTCTGACTTCCACCGTCTCCATTTTATACAACAAAATTCATTTTATGCATATGCAATTGAGTCTCGTGTTCCGTATAACAATTACACTTTTAACAATTTTTAAATCTAAGCTTTGGTGATATTTATTAAAAATGATTTTAATACGTGTTACAACAATGTTAATGTCGCCGCAGAATCGTCACTCGAGTGCAAAGGGTTAACATTTGGATACCACCGTATTTGAGAAATTTTTACTCCGTACCTTTATTGTTTTATTTGAAAGTGCATCATCATCTTTCCACAAATCGCTTTTGCATTCTCGCGATTCCCTGAATCTCCCAATTAGCAATAATAGTCCGAAAAATGCATCCATTTCTTTGCCAGGTCTACTGGTTTCCATTTCTTGTTCGATGGTATGCTCTCCCTCGATTTTTTATTTGTCCATAATACGATATCGTCGATTATTTCGTCATTGATAAATAAATGGAAGCACTCGTCTTCTGTTTCTATATGTTCACTTTGCTCGGTAAGTGAACATTTGCGTGGAAGATTTTGCAATGTTGTAGCGTCCATTGGTGCAATATGTTGCCAATTACGACCAGATACCGCTACACTTTCTGCAGATTCCGGTGTATCTTCTTCATCCGAATCAGAATTTTGTTCTTCGGGTTCAGCATCGCTGTTAGATGCACTTCCACCATCAGACAATTGTTCACAATCGTGAAGATCCTCTTCTTCAATCTCATCGATAAGAAATTGATCATTTTTTTGAGAGGTAGACATTTTACCAATTAATAATCGAATATAACGATAACAAAGGTAACAAAAACAATGGAAATAATGAATAATAAATTAGTAAATATATATATAATAGAACTCTTGACGCACGTCTTTCTCTCTCAAAGTGTTTTATACAACTAATCTGCCTCAAAATCAGCGACGTTTCCCCTTTTGGTGGGATTATTGTCCCACAATATGGGACAATTATTTGTCAAATGGGATTATTATTTTGGTGGGAATATAATACGTCATTATGGCGGGGCCGCTGCAAACATTGGCGGTCTCTTTGCTACTAACACAGACAACTTCGGCACTGTATACGTTACAACGAGTCAGGAATGACTTCGGCATAGGAGGCGGCGGGTTAAGTAGTAATCAAATTTGATTCTCTTGTCACGAATATTTAAACGTTCAAGTAGATATATGTACAAAATAACTATAAAATTCCTTCTCCTTCTAAGTAATTAACCCTTTGGCTACGGCAGACTTTGGCACGGCCGTAGTTTTTCGTTAGACATGCATTTCCGAGGAAGTATGTATAATGAAATATTCAAAATATTGAATTCTATTACATTAAACTAATATTACTTGAAGTGAACAATAATTTTAAGCCTCCTTTTACAATAT
>NW_027585080.1:0-1820 GCF_028453695.1 Augochlora pura
GTCAAACGATATAAACGATTTACTGACCTTCATAATAATAAAACTCCGCATATATATCAAATTCATTACCAAATTTAATACGTTCGACCATATTGTTAATCACATACTATAGGAATTTGAATCGACGAACAATACCAACATCTGAACCCTCCCAAAATCAATGATTTTGGAAAAGGAACGAGTCCAAAAGGAATGCGTCCAATTGGCCCGGCGTCCAAAAGAAAGCGTCCATTCGGCCAGGCGTCCGAAAGAAACGCGTCCAATCGGGACACGTCCAATCGGTCCGCGTCCAAGTGGGAAACCCCGGGCGGGAAGACCCCAGACCGCCCCGGCCCCGAAAGCCAAACCCCCTCGTCCGCAGAAAAAGGATGGGGGGAAGCCGGGGTCGGCCGATGTGAAGGGTACCAAAAGGTGGTGGTGCCGCCGCTGGCCCACCACCACGACCCACGGAAACAACAGCCCAGCCCGAGGAGTATAGCGTGTATCCGAGCTTCTAATTGAGCGCAAGCGCTAGCTCTTTCGGACCAGGCTACAAGTTAGCCTATGCCGGCGATGTTGGGGCGATAAACCACTGATAAGAGAGGTACACGCACACCTGGAACGTGTGCGCGTTGGGCAGGGGGGGACCCCCCCCCCCCCCCGTCACCCGTTAGGGATCATCCGAGGAGAAGACCGTCCCAGAGCGGGAAGTGACCCACTTAGCCGTCGCGCCTGCAGTCACCTTTTCAGGTTCTTGGAGACGCGACGTTACCAGCGGGGGCCACGAGGAGGCGGGGTCACCAGCGCGAGGCTCGGTCTCTTGCGGGTCCATGCGATTGCTCGGATGGAGAATTAAGCCGCCTCGACACACTATAGAATAGTGCCCGCGATGTCTCGGCGGCTAATGGCAGTATATGTGACCGCAATGTGTTAAACAAAACGGTTGTCTACCTCTATGAGCCGTAGCGTAACACTTGTTGCAAATATAAGTATCCATGATAATCGCCGGTTAAAAATATTTGCGTTATGTTTTAATTAAAATCGAGGGAACAGATACATTAGATATGATGTGTGATAATAATACAGACAGTGTTATTCGACCACGGGTAATATTTCGAAACAAAAATTACAACAGAACTATTATAATGTGGATTTATATTAATTAGTACAATCTATTATTTCTGATTTTCGAACTCGTACAAATGTGGGGAATCTGGGGTTTTACCTCGGATTCCCTAGGCAGCTCCCCAACAATCAGTTGGTAACGCGGTTGGCAGCACTGACTACCAACCGTTGCCGCTCGTGCCCTGTCGAGCGGGAGACATATTCGTAATCGAACACTAGACCAGAACAGATACATTCGTAATCGAACGCTAGACCAGAACAGATACTGGGCTAGTCCCACCGTTATCTACCACCACGTGCCGAGTATAGTTTACAGTGATTGTAATACAATAAAATCAGTGATCGAGAGATGGTGTATTTATCCATTAAATACACTGCCGGACAAAATGATAGGACATTTGACGTATTTGTATATTTCATGTAACACAATAGGATATATGTTTATCTTACTCACCCTATATATTAGATGTATCCTTCAAAGTATCCATGTAGAATTGCAAGTTTGTATCTTGTACATGAAAGAAATTAGAGAAAATAATGTAGATATATATCGATTTCAGTCGGACAAAGTGATAGGACATTATTAAAAAATATAATTGTTTGAACAGAAATATTTTATTTAATTTCAAATTAATATTTAGTAAAACCACCTTTTCGCTGTATTACATGTATTAAGCGATTAGGAATTGATTTAAACAGTTTTTTAATATGTTTTT
>NW_027585081.1:0-1820 GCF_028453695.1 Augochlora pura
TAATGATCCACTATGACTGTTTTCCGATTGTTACATTTGTGTATTATACAACCTGTCTCCTTTATTTATCATCCGTTCTTAGGGGCATATTTTTGGAGCATCCGATGGGGGATGTAAACTAAAGTATTGTTTGTATAGTATAAAATCTTAACCCTTTGCACTCCAGTGGCGACTCTGAGGCACCACTAAAATTATTACAGCACGTTTCAAAGTAATTTTTATATTATGAAAAATTAGATTTCGAAAATTATTAATAGTATAACTGTTGTTGCATGAGTTACTTGATTCAATTTCGTGTGCATAAAATACATTTTGTCATATAAAATGGAAATGCTATATGTCAGAAAAGTTATTTCAGAATCACAGTTGAAAGGGCTTCGAGTGCAAAGGGTTAATTGGAGCGTTCAAAGCTACTTGATAAGTTTTCTTTGACTATTTGACATTCGGTATAATGTATTTCATTTTTAAATTATTTTTAATGGATCAAACGTACTAGATTTATTGTGGATCATTTGCCGAGTCAAATATTCACTGCTAAATAATATTATATCATTTCTTGAATTAATGTTCTCTATATTATAATACTTCACGTTCGAATAAAAAATTATTCACGCAAATTATTGAAATAAAAATATTACTTCTCTAATATTGAAGAGAATGAATTTTCATCTATCAAAATATTGAACAGGATGAATTTCTATCTATCAAAATATTGAAGAGAATTTATCTACCAAAATATTGAAATAATAAACATAAAAAATTGTTCGAAGGAACTATCATTCAGCTGAAGAATTATTTGTTTAAAATATTCAACCGAAAGAAATTTATTCGTATCTCAAACAAATATTTATTCGAAGCGAACCAAATAACTCAACGCTGCAGACTATTCATTTTTCATATTGATTTTTTATTGTTAGACACTGATGACATCCTTGTCAAGTGGCACCAAGATTTCGAAGTCATCGATCTTTATTGCTTGTTAATTCGACAGCAAAAACCGTAGACGACGAAACGAGGTCGCCAGGAAAGGCACGAAATAAACCATATATATATATATATATATATATATATATATATATAGAAAAAAAGAGAGAGAGAGAGTTCGTTGATATTACTCTGATTTTCGGCTTTGTGTCCGTCGAGGAGATTTCATAAAATCCCGCGGCCGATATACACTGCGCGCCGGAGACAAGGGGAACAATTTCGTAGTTAGCGATATACAGTAGGTGTATATTCACTGCGCGAATTATTTCGCTAATCTGGTTCTATTGTACGGGAGTGATGGAACAGGAATTCCTCTTTTACCAATAACGGTGGTTATAAAAATCTGAGAACTGCGTAAAATTCCTCTGCCGGCGCGCACGGAGCGTTCGAAAATGTCCAAGTATTTATGAAATAATGCGCGGAACGCGGAAAAACGGCACGACGGAAAATCCTCCGCGACGCGAACAAATCGCGCACAATATTCTATAAATATCCCATGGCCTATGGACAGGTCAAAGATATATATTCGAAGCAGCGCCGAGCGATCGAAACGAGAAATCCGTCGCAGGTGTGTTCGGACATGGAAACGCGGCTTAGAGGATACGGTTTTAACGCGAACCATTTTCATTAACGCGAATAGTTTTCATTACCGCGATATTGAGTTTTAGGTAAGATGCTCGTAATCTCGGCCGCCGTTTCACGGGAATTCATATTCCCCATACTCGGGTACCTCAATATTTCATTAAGCCGGACTCGGTCGCGCGGCGGGCCCGTTTAAACGACTGTCTTAATCTCGAGACAAGATTTATAGAAACGACTGCGCGTCGAACGGTTCC
>NW_027585082.1:0-1820 GCF_028453695.1 Augochlora pura
ATCATCGCGAAATTATTCGAAATTAGACAAATTGAACGTATTACTCGATGGTTGTTGCCGAGTCGTTCGAATGTTTAACTAATATTGATTAATTCGGATCAGTTTTGTCTATTGTATTTTCTGTAATATCTTTTTGTTAGCTTTTCGTTTCGTATTAGGGTTGGTGCGTATAAAATGTCGGATTTCCTCTGCACGCGAAGGAAAATTAATGCTGTTTTAAGGTTTTATCAAAAAGTATAAATAATAGAAAAAGAAATAGGTGGCTGAGACGCAGGACCGCAAAGGGTTAATAAACCAATAAGAGAAAATTATAAAAACGCCGCGAACTTATTCCCCAACCCAATACACAATAACCTATTACATCGGTGATATACCTTTTAGATACGTCAGGATTTTGCGCAAATAAAGTTTTTCGTAACTAAATTACGATTTTCTCTCAATATATATTTTTTTCCGGATATCTATATATAGTACTAACAACATATATTCTTTTCTTAATATATTGTATATACACGCTTTCACTTTAATTGTTTGCTTTAATAAATAATAAAACAATTGAGTAAAGCACGAGCCATTCGCGAAAGCCACTATAGTGGCGCGTAGTATCTAAAAGGTTAATGAACCGAAATACAGTTCGCGATCTTGGAATTCACTTCTCCCAAACTCTTTCCTTCGCCGATCACTTCTCCCATCTCACAAACTCAGCATCCAGATCTTCGGGATTCCTAATCGGACACTCTACAGACTTCAAAAATCTGACCACCCTAAAAATTCTTTACTCGTCGCTAGTTCTCCCCCATCTTCGATATGGCTCACAAATATGGAATCCTCGCCAACAGTGTTATATCAATAAGTTGGAAACAATTCAGCACAAATTCTTGAGATTCGCTTCATTTCAAATTGGAACACCCATACCTTATTATTCACACCATTCGGAACCTATCCTTAATACCACGAACACGAGTACACGCAAACAAAGAAGAACTTTGGAAGACATTCTTTTCATTTTTAAAATTATTAACCAAATAATCGATTGTCCATCTATTCTAGAACTAATGAAACTAAAGGTTCCTGCTAAAGCAATACGGTCGACAGAATTATTTCATGTAGATTACTTTAAAACCAATTTAGGATCTCAGAATTGTATAACGAGAGCATTACGAACAGTAAATAAACTTAATACAAAAATCGACTTCTTTGGCAATTCGTTGAGCCAATTTACAAAGGCAGCAACTCTAGCCATTAAAACACCCACTCTGCAATTAATTCATGACACACCCTTATATTATGATTTATAATTTATATTATTCAAATGTATTCCGGACTATGTATACATACAACCTCTATGTAACACAAAAGGATCTTACTAGCCCGTTAATAATTAATAATAATAATAGTAATAACAAAAAAAGCAATAATACTAAAAACATGACAAATAGTTCGGTCGTTCCTACAACTAGAAACATAAAAAAAACACCCAATAGTTTGAAACAACGGTTAGACTTGGCTCTAAGCCCGTCAATCGAATTAAAACCCAGATGTAATACTGGAGGAGAAAAGGATAAAAATAATAATAATAATAATAATAATAATAACATCGCATTTTAATAATAATAATAATAATAACATCGTATTTTAATAATAATAATAATATCGTATTTTAATAATAATAATAATAACATCGTATTTTAATAATAATAATAATAACATCGTATTTTAATAATAATAATAACATCGTATTTTAATAATAATAATAATAACAACATCGTATTTTAATAATAATAATAACATCGTATTTTAATAATAATAATAATAACATC
>NW_027585083.1:0-1819 GCF_028453695.1 Augochlora pura
CATACAAGGCCTCCAGCAGTCGAGTCATAACACAACCTCCAGCAGTCGAGGAAACAACACACAGTACGAACAACCACTGCTCTACCATTTGAATCCGCTACCCCATATTAATTTGGCGGGTAATATATCGGCGACACCGGTATCACTCGTCCTCGAACGGTTCAATCCGGACCTTACAACCCCGAAAGGTTGGAGATACCACCCACGCGTCGATACCATAGTGCTCGCATCGCAATTCACTTATATACGCTTAAATTCCCTTGTATCCTCTACAATCTCTCTTATATCCGTGGATATTATGTTGTATCGCACTTATACGCACTTAAATTCCCTTGTATCCTCTTTTATCTCTCTTTTATTTTTGGTTATTATGTTGTATCTCACTTATATACACTTAAATTCCCTTATATCCTCTTCCATCTCTCTTATATCCTTGCATATTATATTGTATCTCACTTATATCCTCATAAATTCCCTTGTATCCTCTTCTCTCTCTCTCTTTCATCCTTGGGTATTACGTTGTACCTCACTGATATACACTTAAAATCCCTTGCATCTTCTTCTATCTCTCTTTTATTCTTGGATAATATGTTGTATCTCACTTATATCCTCTTAAATTCCCTTGTATCCTCTTCAATCTCTCCTTAATCCTTGGATATTATGTTGTATCCCACTTATGTCCCCTTAAATTCCCTGGTATCCTCTTCTATCTCCCCTATATCCATGGATATTATGTTGTATCTCACTTATATACAATTAAATTCCCTGGTATCCTCCTCTATCTCTCTTATAACCTTGCATATTATGTTGTATCTCACTTATATTCTCTTAAATTCCCTTGTATCATCTTCTCCCTCTCTTTTATCCTTGGTATTGTTTTGTATCTGACTTATATACACTTAAATTCCCTTGTATCATCTTCTGTCTCTCTTTTATCCTTGGGTATTATGTTGTATCGCACTTATATACACTTAAATTCCATGGTATCCTCTTCTATCTCTCTTATATCGTTGGATATTATGATGTGTCTAACTTATATGCACTTAAATTCCCTTGTATCCTCTTCTATGTCTCTTACATCCGTGGATATTATGTTGTATCTCACATATATCCTCTTAAATTCACTTGTATCCTCTTCTACCTCTCTTATATCCTTGGATATTGTGTTATATCTCATTTATACACACTTATATTCCCTTATATCCTCTTCTATCTCTGGAAAGCTCTCGGGCTCGACAAGATCCCCTCCGAGGTAGTGTGGGAAATGGGCAAGGGCGACCCATGGTCTATGACAAAGGCTTTCAACTGTTGCTATAAGCAGGGATATTTCCCGAAGGAGTGGAGAAACGGGAGACTCCTGCTTATACAGAAAAAGCCAGGGAACATCAGCGCGGGATGGCGTCCGTTATGCATTCTCTCTAACTGGGCGAAAACACTGGAATACTGTCTCAAAGAGAGACTAAATAAATACATTATGTTTCGAGAGAACCAGTATGGGTTCAGAAAAGTAAGATCTACCATACATGCCTGTAACAAAATATTAAATCTGTGGGACGAGTCAAGAAGACGTAGACATCAGTGTGCATTGATTACACTTGATGTAAAAAATGCCTTCAATACAATCAAATGGAACTTGATTCTCGATGCCCTGAAGAAACATGATGTTCCCACAAGACTCTACAACATCCTAAGGAGTTATTTGAGTGAAAGGTATGTTACATACAGTTCTTGAGATAAAGTAATAGAAGTTTAGGTTTTCGCAGGAGTTCCATAAGGGTCGGTGTTGGGCCCCCTCTTGTGGAACGTCCAATACGACGGA
>NW_027585084.1:0-1819 GCF_028453695.1 Augochlora pura
AGCCATCTTGAAGATGTCTGTTTCGAGACACGTAAAGAACATCTAAGAGACGTCTAAAGAAAGTCTAGAGAAAGCCTAACCTATGTCTTAACCCTTTTAGCGGCGAGCGACGATAGATCGTCGTCAGCTATTGCGAAAAATGTCGAACGACGATACGTATCGTTGCGCATGCGTCGCCGCCATATTTACGCATATCGAGATATCTCTATCTCGAAAGAACTTCCGAAAACGTTATAAATGCTTCGAATTCGTTGCAACACGATCGAACAAATTGTTTATTAGATTGAACTTTTAGTCGAATTCTATGCTGGTTGTTGTCTATATATGGTTGTTTGACCGATCAGGTAGAAATTCAACACGGGATAATTTATTCGGACCCTAATTGCAATCTCTCTCTCATATTTATATATGGAACAGTTTTATTATTTTATTAAAAATGATTGAAAACGAACTATGTACTTAGACTTCATATTACACTCGACCTAGATCAAACTGATGAAACGACGAACAGGGCAAATATTGTTTACAGAAGAGAAACCTAATTTCCATTTTTCTCATAATGGTTTTTATCGCTGGTGTTCGTACGATTTTCAATAAGCATTGAACTACGTTTGCTATTACATTACTCTCCCTCTTGTATATTTATTGAAATTTCTCGTTCAACGCATGTGAAATATGTTCAATTAGCAGTAGTCGAAAGTTACTAGTTTTGAATTATTTTAAAGAAAATTCCCCTGCAATATCTCTAATGGTATAAAAGTTGTAACAACTTATCGCCGATAACCTGCAACCTCCGTCAATTTCCGTGGCTCGATCCCACCCGCCATCAATTCAGCGAATGTACCGGCACCCGGCTGGCTATTATTTATTGCATCGCCGAAAGAAACCTCGCTCCTCGCACGTGTACCCTCCAGCCGATCGATCTGTCAACAAGTTCGCCGCCTTCGTGCCGTATCTACCCGTTCCTAGCATACCGCGATCGACCATCGATCCATCCCGAAAAGCCTGGCAGTTTGTCTCTCGCGTTCCTTTCCCGCGCGCGTCCCATTCTGTTTTCTCCGACTCGCGTGTACGCCCACGCGATGACCTACATGCGCAATCCTTGCCGCTTCATTTCGTATAACACTTTTATAGAAGATCGAACAAAAGAGGTTCAGAATTGATTAAAAATGTTACTGCGATTTACGATGATAGCAGTGGTTGTTACATCTAGGGTCTATGTAATATCCTTTTGACGTTCTCTCGACGACTATAAGACTTGGACGGTTTTGAGACGTTTCGTCGACTTCATACGTCATTTAGATATCTAAAAGACGTCTTACGGACGTTTCATGGACGTCTTTCAGACGATTTTTAGTTTGCAGACGTTTTTGAGACGATTACAATAGACTTTTGTTGAATTTCAACAAATAAGTTGAAATGCAAAAATCAATCAAATTATTATTTACCACCGAATATGTTCAAGATGTGAAGGCATGCGATGGTTTATTGAATCTCTTTTGATCGTTATTGTTTTTGTTAAATTGATTCGTGTTAGTTACCTGAAATATCTCAAATAAAAAGGACGTATTTTATACTTTTCTTTAAATAATTAAAGTTCTGATTAAAGTTCAATTTTATAGTTCTCATAGTGTTTAATAATTAATTATTCCCATAATCAATTTATAATTCTAATAACTTTAGATGTCTTCAAGACGAGTTTTAAATTTCAGATGGACTTCGAAACCTCTCTCAATGTCCTACAAACTTCACACAAACGACATTTGATAAACGTCGCGCGAAAACGGGCGCCTATGAGAACATGTACGAACTTCACGAA
>NW_027585085.1:0-12545 GCF_028453695.1 Augochlora pura
TCTAAAACTTTGAAATTCCGACTTGCGTTCTATTGCTTCGCAATCTCAAAACGTTGAATAAAACGCTCGAAGAATCGGTTGCAAATGGAACAAAATCTACAACCGTACATAAATTGTGAACGCACGGTTGCAAGAAACGGATGATAAACCGCGTCGATCACGAACGATCCGCATGATTCACCCGCAGATAAATCATCGCGCGCGGCAAAAATGTTACTTTTCATTCGAAAGCATCGTCTCACGCCGTCTACGTGCTACTCTCTCCTCCGATGATTAATTTTGTACACACGTGATCCGACGACGACCTTCATCCTACATCCGAGATCTCTTTTTGTCATAACGACGCATGGTTGGCACATGGGGCGCACGTACTGCACTCGTCCGGAGGCTCATCTTTTCCGACTGGCGTCGATGTCAGTGTAAACAAGTGCAATAATCGAGTTGGCCGACTGGCTTCGCGATTTGACCGCGTTAACGCTTTAATTGTCGCGCCAACGACCTCGAAAATTTCATAAAATTCAAGTAACCCGTTTAATAAAATTGAAAGCGAAAAGTTGAGTTGTCTGACATGAATTACTTTTTCTCTTCGTTTCATGGAACTTTGAAAAATAGGAAGATGAAATATGAAGCTTGTAACTTAAAATATAACACTTATAACTTAAAATGTAAAACCTATAGCTAATTTTCTATTCTGAACAAATAATTCTGTCATCCATATACGGATGACGTAGTCAAAGTGTTAACCACTTGCCCTGAGCTGTCTTCCACAGCTGCGCCGATTAGCATTTCTTTGTCTCTAATAAAATCCTGTAGGAGAAAGAAAATTTATATTCAAAGTGTATCTAACTTGGTTTAATGTTTAAATCGTGATCGTTGGGGAGAAGAATTTGATTTCGCAACATCCAGATTTATACTATTATGTTCGACATCTTCGCGACAAGCTTGACACGATATCATAGTGCAAGGGGTTAACGATTTCAACGATTCGAGTTGTCGAGACAAACTATAGAAGGAGCGAAGAATGGCTAGCACAGAAGACGAAGCATCATTTTTATTTCGCAACGAGAATCTGCGATTGTCATTAACACGCTTTTTTTACACCCACAATACGCGAATGTAAAATCTCCTTCGTTTCTGTCTGATCTTTCACATTTTTGCCACGTTCAAACGGTACGATTATTTTTCTTATCAGCAATGCGTTCTCCCAGGTGTCCGTTTTCCATCTGCTCTCTCTGCAAATTCTTCCTTCCTCTGCATTATGGCAGCACCCTCGTTTAATTTCCGGACTTTGACATCAACCTCTTAGGCATGGCTGGAATTTGCGCTATGAAAGGGCATAGCCGATTAAGATATACAAAACTGCCCTTAGAGGTTTTTCAATTAGTCATACACCGTTCGATAGCTGACCAATAAAAACTCATCTGTGTACAATTTTAAACCTGTAACTTGTCCGTGAGGGTAGTTACAGGGTAAATTAGATTTCGCGGTTTTCCGGCATTTTCCCACCTTTAGCGGCTTTCTAAAATTTAAAAAAAAATATGGCTTATTTTGGACATCAAGCCGGATGTTATAGAATTTTTTCAGATTTTTCAGTTGTAAGCTGTGATTATCAAAAATGAAAAACCCCCCAAAAATCGGAAAATTGAAGATTTCTCGAAAACTAAAAGCGGTAAAACTTTTACATAAATTCCCTGACAAGGTACTATCACGGCTCGTGTACTCAATTTTTCTCATTTTTTTTGCTAACCTGCAACATTGTCAAAAAAAATGAAAACCCAACGTGTTGGTGTTTTTTTGCTGTCAGAATGAAGCTACTACTTTTCTAGTCTACCGCGAGTGTGGATTAAGTAATTTTAAACGTTATTGCATCGAAACAAACAATTTTTTAACCCTGAAAATGCGAATTAAGCAAGCAAAAAAATTGTAATGAGCGGAATGTATGCCAAAATGTTTCCAGTCACTACAACTCAATCGATTAGCGCAATGGTTAGAGCGTACGATTTCGGTGCTGCAGGGCTCAAGTTAAAATCCCGTTGGAGGCAAAGTTTTTTTTCGTAAAACATGTTTTATTTAAATGACTTTACATATATGTTTGTAATGTTTTAAAAATATTTTTTTTAACTTTTGAAAAGTATTTAAGTCAGCATACATACAAAAATAGTTTTGGAGTATCTCATATTTTATCCATTCTCTAACTACATATGTTCGTCTTTACGGCTTTGTTTAACATTCTTTAGATTACAGTTCATTAATTTAGCTTCTAAGCTTTCCGTCTTCAGCAAATACGGATAGAAATGACTCTTCGTCCTGAAAAGAAATTCTTTTTTATGACTTCCTTTTATGAGAAAGTTTTCTATCGTGCAAACGGCCAATGGGTCCGTGGATGTAGTGGCTGACGGTGCCTGAATCAAGGAGGTTTGAAATGAATCGGACTGGTCCATGGATGTAGAGCCTGATACATTCCACATTCCTACATTCCTACATTCCTACATTCCTACATTCCTACATTCCTACATTCCTACATTCCTACATTCCTACATTCCTAAATCCTACATTCCCATATTCCACATTCCTACATTCTTACATTCCAACTTCCTCCACTCCACATTTCACATTCCTCCAGGTTCTTTCCTTCAAGCAGTCACAAGACCCGAAAATTCGAGAATTAAGGCAAAAGCTAGAATGTGCTGAGAATAAATATTATGAATTGCGTGACGGATTAGTGTATAAAAAATTCGGTAACGATAAATTATTATTCCTGGTACCAGAGAGTATGGAAACGAATGTTATTCGGGCTTCTCATGACGATTTAGGTCATTTTGGCGTTGATAAGGTGGTAGAAAACATTTCTAGGATATATTGGCTCCCAGACATAAAAAAAAAGTTAAACAGTATATAAGCAATTGTTTAAAATGCATTGATTTTTTCAATCCTAGTGGGAAACCTGAAGGACATTTACATAGTCTCGGAAAAGATAATCTACCGTTTCAGACTGTACATATCGATCATTATGGCCCTTTAGGACGGTGCGGTCGAGGATATAAACATATTTTGTCTATAGTTGACGGTTTCACTAAATATATCAGATTGTATCCGTGTAAATCCACCAAATCCGAAGAGACCATTCGCCACTTAAGAGAATACTTCCGGTATTATAATAAGCCCAAGCGTCTAATAAGCGATCGAGGAACATGCTTTACTTCAGGGTTATTTAAAGAATTTATGGAAGATGAAGGCATAGAACATGTTCGGGTTGCTATCGCAACGCCTCGTGCTAATGGTCAAGTAGAGCGATACAATCGCATTATTGGTCCTATGTTAGCAAAATTAAGTACAAGTCCTGGAAAATGGGATCGAATACTTGAGTTTGTAGAATTTGCTATAAATAATACCGTTTGCCGTTCCACAAACGAAACTCCCTGTCAACTGCTTTTTGGAAGGAATCAATTCGGAATAGTAAATGATAAATTACGAGTAATTCTTGAAGCACGAAGTAACGAAGACAGAGACCTGGTAGGAAAACGTAATGCAGCTACACAAGCTATAGAAAAAAGCCAGCAAATTAATGAACAAATATATAATCGTACACATAAAAACGCAACTCTGTATAAACTCGGTGATTATGTTATGATAAGAAATCGAGACATTACACCCGGTATAAATAAAAAGCTGATCCCAAAATTCCGAGGCCCATATGAAGTAAAAAAAGTTTTAGATAAAGATAGATATGTTGTGGAAGACATTGACGGATTTCAACTGACGAGAGTTCCATTTTCAGGAATCGTCGGACCGGACCAAATGAAACCATGGGTCCGTCTCTAGTCAAAACAAAGCTTATATAAGTTTACTTTTATTAATTAAATAAGTCTATATTTTTATGTTAGCTTAAACATTTCATGTTAACACATAGATAGTACGTAATGATTAGGATTGAGCTTAATGTAAAACTGTGTGTATGAGTACGTGATCCAGGACAATCACAATTGTCAGGTTTGGCCGAACTGTAAGCGATCTCTGAGCTGGTGGCCGGTCAGGCGGCGCACTATTTATGTTTCCGAGATAAGGAGGACTTTGTTTAGGTGATGAGATGGTTCATCGAGGGGAGGAGGCCCTTTTTTCGAAGAGAAAGGGCAGTCGAATAAAGATCATTGAGAAAGAAGCAGCCCATCTAATTCCTCACCTTGTGTCATCTACAGTAGTTTGTAGTTTGCAGTGTGCAGTTTGCAGTTTGCAGTTTGCAGTTTGTAGTTTGTAGTTTGTAGTTTGTAGTTTGTAGTTTGTAGTTTGTAGTTTGTAGTTTGTAGTTTGTAGTTTGTAGTTTGTAGTTTGTAGTTTGTTTGTTTTTACAACTGCCAAACAACTGCCAAACAACTGCCAAATACAATATTATAATATTATATTGAATATTATAATATATATACAATATTACAATATTATATTTAATATTATAATATATATACAATATTACAATATTATATTTAATATTATAATATATATACAATATTACAATATTATATTTAATATTATAATATACTAGCAAACCTGGCGAACTCCGTTTCGCCACCAGATGGCTTCGTTTTTTGTAACATTTCGTTTGGGGATTAAAAGATGAAGAAAAGTTATTTTTTTTGTTTTATAAACCATATTGGTTTGTAGTACATGCTATGTATCAGAGATGGCGCTGTATGTGAAAAATGATTTTCCCTGTTTTCCTGCTTTTCTGTTGAAATTTTTCCAGAATTTTGGTTGCTATAAACCTCACGGAGCCCGAGACCTTTCCAACGAATGCAAAACCGTGGAAATCGGTTCGTGTGTTCTGGAGTTATAGCGTCAGGAAGGAAAACTCGACTTATTTTTATATAATAGATTACCATTTTTCTTAAAAAATATATTTTTTGGTATGGTTATATAAAATATTAGCTATGTTCTTTTCTTAATGTATTGTATATAATACACTTTCACTCTAATCGTTTACTTTAATAACTAATAATACAATTGGGTAAAGCACGAAACATTCGCGAAAGCCACTATAATGGCGGGATGTGCCTAAAAGAGGTTAATTCTCTTCTTTCTCAACTCATCTTTTTCTGTTCTTCATCGTAGAATTTCTCTCGTTTTTAACCCCTTGCCCTACGATTAATTTCACGCTGCGTCGATTATCACTTATTTGTTCTTAATATTTTCCCAAACAGGACCAAACAATTTTTGTTTCTTCCATTGTATTCATTTAATTTCGTTTCTAGACTTCGACAATTAATAATATTCATATTTAGTAGATCTTACCTGAAATCTTTGTCACGAGTCTCACTCGTTATTATAATGCAAAGGGTTAATGCCGCAAACCACATTATGTACTCCTAGTTTACCTATCCTTTTCTAATTCAATCGATTTGTAATTTCTGTAGGCTCTAGATCATTAATAATCTTATTTATCAATTTTTTCAACATATTTTCCAAGCTATTCCTTCTAAACACGTTAATTTGTCGTAGACATCAACCCTTCAAAATCTTAGCGATTAAAAATTATAATATTAATGTTTAACTTTTAGTACGTACCCTTCGAATTCAATGCAGAATACAAGGAAATACATGATAATGTTTTAATGCAGTGGTTTTCAACGTTTCGATTGTTTGAACATAATTTCGCAGAAATGCACGCCTAACGAAAAGTTAGTTTATTGTTCTCGGTGTACGTCGCGAATTCCCATCGCGTATTACGATTGATGTAAAACTTTCAATAAATCGTCAGAAACTACCTATTCAATAACAATATTTGTACTCTGTATTAGCATCATTAGTAGACCTACTAGTTTTGTTCTTGTTAGTTCCTAATTTTCACTCCATGCTTTAGATATTTAAATGTAACGTAGCACGCAGATTCGAATGTGCATTTTCTGCAGTATCAGCACACTCTACTACAATTACGATACGGCAGACCATCGAAAACAAACTTTTAGGATAACCCAAGCTGTTTATTATTATTATTTTATATGCCGTTCTCTGATTTATCCACCACATTTCAAACAATGAGTTTTCTAACGAAAACAATTTAAAACCATAAGAAGTACCAAACGATCAAAGAATGTCGTTGCATTATTTACCATTAATTGATAAAATGCCAGTGCAAATCTAATCAATCTAATAGCAAGAATATATTTCTATGGTCTCGTGCTGTCTCGCAAAAAAACGCGAGCTCGCCTAGAAGCCTGCGATCTAATCATCGGAGGCTTACGGTCGTGTGGTGGCAGTGTCGATGAGATACAAGATGCCGTATATCAATGGGGCAAGGTAACAAAGGCTGTCGCCGTTGTTCCCCTTTCTCAAATTAAATTCTCGAGTCGCGGCGCGGGCGTCGATCGTAAAATAGCGCCGCGATCGAATTCTTTTCGCTGTTCCTGCGCACGGATCGAAACGGGTCGATGAGTCCGCGTGAAAGGCAAATCACAAATCTGTTTCTCGTTTGCTCGTACACAGTGAACAATACACCTCCTTGCGCGACACGGGACAATGGCCGTGGCTGGCGAACAGCGATCGCGCGAACTCGATGAATTATGTTGATCCCGGCAAAAAACCGTTTTATTTCCCTCATTTGACGCGCCGACGCTTCTTCGATCGGTCGCAGCTGCGAACCGGTGCCAGCCGGATTAACACCGTGAAATTGCAGTTACCCTATCAATGACACTGATGGTGCTAATTACTTCTTCTGCTGGTCGCTTGAAAAATGGCTTAACTCGTTAGCCGATCGCGCTCAATCCGCAGGGAATTTGATAAACGATTGCGGGCATCGGGAACTGCAATTATATTTGATATTAGGCTCTGCATTAGATTTATTTATAAATGCACTGTCCCAAAATTGTTACTCGTCGAAGATATATGTATTACCGTAAATAAATCGTGATTAAAAATTTACGATATTATGAAAATGCTAATACAAAATGATAAATATTACAAGACTTTATGTGGCAGTTAATTGATTTTACAGGATCTTTATATCACCGTAGGTGCTTACCATTTGCGCTAACTTAGCAATGCGTGAATCGGCCCTTTTATTTTAGCTATTATTTTACGAAAATACCTGTATTGCTACATTTTATAAAAGTAACTGTAATGCTACATTTTATAAAAAATATATTTATTCCTGCATAGAAAGAAAAGATTGTATTCTTTCATTCATTTTATAAAAATAATCGTATTGTCACATTTTTGAAAAATAATCGTATTGTTATAGTTTACAAAAATAATTGTGTATTCTGAATTGTATGTAAATAATTTTATACATTTCTATAATGTATTCTTCTAATATTTAATATTAATAATCGTGACCACTTTGTAAAAGTTTCCACAAAGCATTTACATAGATTTACATAGACAATAAAAGCAGACAATATTCGTGCTTAACAAACAACTAGAACAAAATTAGAATCAACAGAGAACGCACTTTACGAAGATGGAGAATGCGCCACGCTGCGTAAATAAATAGCAATAAATCGTTAAAAGAAATCTAACTTTCATGCGAGCCATTGCCCGCAGGACGTTCGGCTTCGCGGCAGTCAAGTTGCCCGCTGGAAAAGCGCGCGTAAATTAATAATTCGGCTCTGGGCTACCCGTCGTGAAAGTACATACCTCGGGGCTTCACGAATATTCTTGGAAGTCGGACCTATCGATTGATTTCGAAAAGAAACCGGACCGTGGTCGACCGTGTCGTGATCATGTGGAATTCAGGGAGAAAAAGAACAAAATGGGGGAAACTGTGATCGATCACGGTCTCATGACAGCATCATGGTGGTATGTATAGTCTTCTCCATGGAGGAGGATACCTGGAAATGGTAAAATTGACCGGGCCATGAAGTTGTGAAGCAGGCCGATACTCTCCGATAGCGCATCCAAACCATGAACCTAATACTCATAAATAAGAACATGTATAAAAAACCGATATCCAATGAATAAAGTAGTCGTTCGTTCACAAAAATGTCTTTATTGAAGAAGATATCCAAACCGTAGACAACCATCGCGACAATTGTTTTTTAAATTGAATAACCGTTTGGAACACTATGATGCATTTACCAAACCCAGAAAAGAAGTCCCAAAACCAGTAGTAGCTATTATTTTATACATCACAGTCGTGAAGTGTTTGAGTATCTTCTTCAATGAAGACATTTTTTGAAAATCTAATAATTTTTTTGCCATGGTATCCTAATTATTTTTTACGTAGAATGGACAGAAAAATCGATATGTGTAAAAAAAATATGCATTTCTATTTAAAAAAATTATGCAATTGTTAATTGCACATGCATTGCTGCATCTAAAAAAATTTAAAAGCCTGCAAATGTAGTGCTCTTTGAACGATTTATCTTTCTCCTTTGGCATTTTTTCATAAATGCAATAATAATGGTGTTATGACTTGAAACAATTGCGTGGACCACCCTGTATATTCCTTGAACCGAAAGAAATCTTGAATCTACGTCAAATTCGAATCAAATTGTTTCGAATACCGCGAAACCATTGCTTTATGGTTTGATCGATTTCACGCCATCGAAATATCGTGTCCGCAGGTGGATGGTGTAGGTAAGCGTTCATTATCGTCGGATGACAGATCGAACGACTGAAACTGAAAGGAGAAACGGTGGGATGCAGAATCGAGAGTGGAGCTAGCGAGAGGATCGAAGTGGGATGTGCTAATTAACACTCCCGGCGAATTTGATCTCCATTTGCCGCGGAGTTATTGATAGCGAACTTGCATCTATAGCAGATAGGAACTATCAAGTGCTATAGGGTAGTAAACCGAGTAGAATTGAATAGCGTTTGACTTTTCTTTCCCAATTTAGACATTGCTAGGTAATTAATAGACGAATTTTTATACACTCGTGGCGTGCACAGATTTTGAAAAGATTTTATAGTATTTTTGCTTTATTTTTGAGTGATTGATGTTTCAATAATAGAATTTGCAAAAATATCCGTAGTAAAATCTAGTAACTATAGGTATACATTTTGTTGTTCGTAGATTTTGTTGGACAGATTGATTTTCTTTAAATTAGTCAGGATGTTTCCGATTTGATATTTTGGTATTAAATAAAATTGGACCAATCGATTTAAATTTTCTTGAAACATCAGAAGGACAATGTTTAAAAATATTGTTTAAAAAATTGCAACTAGTTGAACTGACGAAAGAAATGTGAAGTTACTTGAACATCTGAAAACGATTCAAGTAATTTGATACAGTTTTAAAAAGGTATGATATTTTAACAAACGTAGGAATATTAATTATGCTCCAATGAGTAATTAATATTGATTCTTTTAGAGTCTGTTATAATAATAGCAATTTATCTAAAATTGTTCCTAAAAAGGCACTTCCTCTAAACTCGTTTCTCAGAAATGTGAATTTAATTTGTGAATTTAATGTATGAATTCAATTTGTGAATTTGAAATGCGAGGCTAGTTTTAATTAACATTTACGAGATATCCCGAGTCATCGCTGTAGTCAGCTAGGTTGTGCGACGAAAGAAGGTGAAATGGCCCCGCATAATTGATTATGCATCGATGCACACGCGGTTTCCCCTTCTACTACAATGGAAAGATCGATCGGATACAGTTCCAAGAACGGCGTTCACATGTAGCAGTTTTCCTGCAACTTTCTACTGTAATCTCTTCAGAGGAGCTCGACGATTTTATTCGTTTCGCAGAACCGCGGAGATGCGAAAATGTACTTAAAATGTTCGAAGGAAGATAAAAATATTACCATTTGCGGGCCAAGAAAGAGGACGAAGTTAGCTTTAGAAGATAACCAAATAAAAAGCCTGAACCCGAATCCAAGAGAAGTTATTTTAAATTCTTTACTCGGGGACAAAATCGGCCAAAGAATATTCATAGGATGAAAAGCTTGAATCCGACGCCGTGGTTTCTTTCGAATCTTGTTCGATCAATTACCGATTCGTCGCCGGCTTCCTCGCGATCGACGAATTGCGCAACGACACAATTGCCATCGATGAAAATCTCTCTCCAGCTGTGTTATCTCCGCGGTGCGCTATGTGGTAACACGAAGGCGATTAATGCGAGCCTGGGGTTTTCTTTTCCTACGTCGTGAAAACCAGTAAATCCTATCACATCGATTTGATTTCGTTGCTGCACGTCGCCGCGATTAATCCTATCGCCGCTATTAATTTCGCTGACACGGAACGTTGAATCTTAAATCGATATAAGCAGATTATTCGCCTTCCTCTCTCTCTCTCTATCTACACTCCCACGCGTGTGCTATCTTTAATTCCGCATTGTGTAGTTAAGATGGCTCGAAAATTCTGAATGATATGTAAACCCTACGTCGTACGAATATGAAACCATAACATGTCGTCACTTGACTTCAGTGAACTTTGTGAAAAAAAAATATATAAACATATAGTTGGGTACACACAAAATGATAGCACACTAAGGATTTGTGATGCTTTACTTTATTTTAATTATGAACAAAATACTTTAATTATAACAAACTATTAATGAGTGGCACCGCCCTTATTTTCGATAACTTCAATCATCCTCTTTGGTAAAGATTTGTATAACATGGATTTGAATTTGTGGTAAATTATTCCATTCTCTTTGGATACACTTTTTTAAATCGTGAATGTTTTCGAATTGCCTTCCTTCAGCATAGACAGCCCGCGATAACATTCCCCAGCAGTTTTCAATCATACTTAAGTCAGGGGAGCATGCTGGCCACATTAAAACACGAATATTTTTTTTGTAAAATACTCTTGAACAATTTTTGCTGTATGTACAGCAGCATTATCCTGCTGAAATATAAATGGCTTCCTATCAATGTGTTCTGCATACGTATTAATTTGATTTTTAATTAGTTCGACATTTTTTATACTGTTCATTCGGCCCTGAATGAAATGAATATCGGTTTTCCCATTGTAGCCAATCTCTGCCCATATCATAACGCTTCCACCTCCTGCTTGTCGCCTGATTGTTCTTATTTCTTCTTTCCGTATATCATGGTAATAATATAAATGTCCATCAGGACCATCCAAATTAAATTTTTTCTCATCAGTAAAGATAATTTTTTTCCAGGACCTCTTCCAATGTATATGTTCTTTTGCGAATAATAAACGTTCCTGCATGTGTCTAGACTGTAGGCGTGGCTTTCTTTTAATTTTTCTTCTTGTTATATTGCTAAATGTTCGGAGGACACGACGAACGTTTTCGATATTCGTATTCACACCCGCTTTGCGAGCAATTTCTTTTGCTGTTGCACAAGAATTACTCGCAGCACGCAGTATTGCTCGTCTATCACGGTTAGATAGTTCAGTTGGTCTACCACTACTCTTCTTTTAACCGTAACCATCAACGTTTTTCAGTACATTCTATATTACTTTTCTACTCCTTTTAAGTTCCTTCGCAATTTCCGTAATGGTAACTTTTCCTTTTCTCAAAGTAATAATTGTTGCAATTTCACCTTCAGTTAATTTTTTTCCACGCCCCATTGTGTAAATTTATAAATTTAATGAGTTAAAGCATTTA
The DNA here is from genome assembly GCF_028453695.1 of Augochlora pura. Classification (NCBI taxonomy): domain Eukaryota; kingdom Metazoa; phylum Arthropoda; class Insecta; order Hymenoptera; family Halictidae; genus Augochlora; species Augochlora pura. Next base: position 11,512 of record NW_027585085.1, read on the forward strand.
ATGACTCAAAAACACTACGTTAACTGCTCAAGAACTGACAGAATACTGAAGAAAGTATCAACAAATCCTTAGTGTGCTATCATTTTGTGTGTACTCAACCTATGTTTATATTTTTTTTCACAAAGTTCGCTGAAGTCAAGTGAAGACATGTTATGGTTTCATATTCGTACGACATAGGGTTTACATATCATTCAAAATTTTCGAGCCATCTTAACTGCGCAATGCGGAATTAAAGATAGCACACGCGTGCTATCTCTTTGTTTGGGAGCGTGTCTATCTACATCTTACGGCTTCGTAATTACATAACTGACGCCTTTATAATTGCATTCGAAACGCTAGAAACAACGGATAAGTGGTTGCAATAAGCAGCTGGATGAGAGATCCGACTGTGCGAGAACAATAATTCTTGGATATCGGAAGAATAATAGGTCCAGAGTGCCGTCGTTTATTTTTACCGCGCTTTTCGAGCGAGTGAGAAACGCTTGCGATTCTTCGAACAGCGGTGTACTGTTAACGATAATGTAACCGCTAGACAGAATCAAAGGTAGGCAATTTATTTTAAAGGTTTTACTGGAAGTGTGGTCAATACATACAGGAAATCCGGTGCAAAGGATTGCTTTGAAATCTGACTGAATCTTTATACATTTACCAAAAAAGACAATGAGAAACATAAAATAGTGAAAGCATTAAGAGAATTATAGAAACATGTTATTTTTATATTTTTAAATATATATTTTATATTTTGTTATATTTTAAATATATTTTATATTTTGTTATATTTTAAATATATTTCATATTTTGTTATATTTTTAATTTTTGTTTATATTTAGTTTAAATCCAACAGCTTTTATAAAGTGTATAATTTAATCAAGAATATCAAAGTATATGTATACTTCTTATCCAGTTAGCAGTTTTTGACAAGTATACTTGTCATAACACAAAACATTGCCATTTCTTCGTGACGTGTTGCTATTCTTTTTTAAATAATATATTTTATAAAATTGTTGTAGTTGTTACATAATATAAAAATAGTA
>NW_027585086.1:0-6752 GCF_028453695.1 Augochlora pura
TATAATTATACATATGTCAAAACATATAAATATGTTTTATACGATGCATACATGCACTTTTTTAATTCGCATTTGGTATTATATTCATATAATGTATTCTGAAATATTACTATTGTAACATACGTTTGTAAAAATATTGTAAATATCGACGAGAGCACCGGTACAAGGGACGCGGTATAGCGAGACGCGTAAACCCAATCATCTTAGAATCCTGAACAGTTGGTAATATTAAATTGGAAATTATGGAACGGGCTTTTCTGTTTAGAATATGTTCATCTGTGACTGAGAGAAATTCGTTGCGACGTGCTTTCGATATTTTTATTTATAAATTTTTGTAGGTACTCTTCAGATTTTCTTTCGTAAAATTTTGTCATGTTTGTATCCCATTTTTATTTGATTTTTTTTCGGGACCAGTTGAAAACAAAACGCGATTGACATCTGTTTTTCGTGCACGAGTTCAGATTGAATGATTGCGCGGCTCGAGCTTCGTGAAACACTAATCACGTATTCGGAAATGGATACACTAATGAAAGAAATATTTGGTATTGGTTCCAGAACTTGCGAATTTTTAACGAAAATTACTTATTATCTTTAAAAGAAAAAATGGGACAACCGAAATGATATGATAAAATACTTTGAATTGTTTATGAACTGTAAAAATGAAGATTCTTTCAAAAAAGCATATATGACTTGCCAAATCGTTAGAAAAAAGTCGTAGACGCTAAGGGGAGTTATTCCTATTGAATAACATAAATAATGCGAAAAATTGTGCTTTTTGTTTCTTATTTTTATTCAATGCCCATTTCATAGTTTACAATCCGATATATTGAACGTTATCATCAACTATTTAGCTCCATCTAGTTCTAAAAGTACAGGGTGTTTAGAAATTATGTGTAAAAATCGTAATCGGATCAATGCAGATCTATTAACAATATTTGGTACAAAATTGATTTTGATCGACTTTTTTATAGTGTTCTAGTGATCGAGAAGAACGACAATCTTCTCAAACGAAAAATGGGTTGAAAAGTAAGCATTCTCTTGAAAATTAAGTTTGAAAATCCAATAACACTGAAATTTATTTTAAATCTTTCTCTCCAACATCTTTAACTCCGCCATTTTGATTCCGGCATCTTTAACTTCGATATCTTTGATTCCAACACTTTGTATCCCGACATCTTCGAATCTGCCATTTTGGATTCTGGCATCTTTGACTCCGACAATCTGGACTCTAACATTTTGATCTTCGATATTTTGGACTCCGGCATCTGTCGCGTCGCGAGCTGCCTATGCAGTTTAAGTTTATGACGGCCCTCAGGTAAGCTTCTTTATAACACAGCGGCGAAACTTTCGGGCCTTCAGCAACCCCTACCAGACTAATGGAAACAATGAACCTGGGAATTCCCAGATTTTTGCTGTCCCTTCTCCTTTGGGCATTTTTCTGGAAATCATCGGTCTTAATATTATTTAAGCAACCAATGAAAAACTGACTCCGCCCAAACCATTTCCATTGCGAGAGCACTAATAAAGTAGAATAATTTATTGGTATCTGGGGAGTAAACGAAGAATACATGTCCTCCATGCTATTCGAACTTGGATTACAATACCAGGAAAGCAGTATTTTGCATTCGTTCAATTCGTATAATGCCTTTTTCATTCATCTTTCAAAGCCAGAAGAAGATTATTCTGTCAAACCCTATTTTTCCTTTGTTCGCGAGGAAATATTGTAAATGGTGGAGCAAAGCGGCAGTCCTTCTCAGTTTTTTCGTTTACGGTGCATGAATTTACAAGAGATGAATCATGGTTTGTGTTCGTGGTAGCTCAATGGCGAAACAGTTTCTCCTGTGTTTCTTCCAATACGAATTGTTATTCTTAATTTAACGTTGGGAAATGTATTTGAATTTTGTTTCGCAACAGTATTTTACCGGTTACATTTTTCTTATAATTAATATTTCTGTAATTTTCTCATATTGTAAATGTAATATTATTATATTTCACAATGTATATTGTTTATATTACATACTGAATACAATACCGTTTATATTTCATAATCATACTTTTATGTTTAGTTACAAAATTACGGTTTACTGTTAATTAATTTTACATTATGTATTACTCCTGTCATAATGTCAGCAAACGGATCAATTTTAGAATCAAATGATTGAAATAATGAAAAATGAAATAATGAAAAGCTTTAAAATTATATATCACTTTATAATAAAATATATAATAAGAATGTAATTATTGAGAACTATTCTATGTAATGTACGAAATGCCAATTTGCTATATAGGCATTTTAAGGCAATAATAATAAATAAATAAACAAAATAGATAAAGACAGAAAATAAACTTACGTTGACACAATTAGCGACGTAACTTGGCGACACAATTGACATAATTTGGCAGACGACACTTTTTATATTCGAATGAGAAATATTTACAGCGATTAAAAAATCTTAAACTACAAGATCTTTTGGAGATTGTTTTTCTGCTCTCAACACATAGTCGACCAGTAAATTGTTGCACTACCGATTGCAAAATACCGGAATTTCTTGACACTATCTGTAGAAATGATATGGTCTATAGAAAAACAGCGTACCTGTTAATTAAAGAGTGTTAAAAATCATATATTTTTCAGTGAGACTTTGGAAAATGATATAAAACAAATTTGTCTTTATTGTATAAATGTATAATTTTCTTTTTTTACTTTCTGAAGTTAAAAAAGAATTAAATCCACAAAAAAGTGGAAATGAATTACTGAAAACACAAAGTTATTATTCCCTTTTTTATTAGACGAAGTAAATTAGTTTTGTTGTAATTTTATATCAGCGAGCTGCTTTATTATTTATTATAAACGTATAAAGAGAAACTATAATATGAACTAAACGCACGTGCGCACCACATGGCCGAATATCCGCGATAGACCGAGCACACGCAACGGAATAAAACAAGGGAAGATCGCATACCATCGTGCCCAACGCGCGCACACACAAAACACGATCGCAAATTGATTCCTCAATTATATTGATTTCTCACAAGTTTCAACTCTTTAACTTTATAAATAATTAATACTTCTTCAGCCAATGGTACTGTTCGAAACACGGTGCATTATTTACGTCAATCATAGTTTAGTCTGCCAGGTGGATTAAATTTTGGTGTACGATTTGTTGGTTAAATTCACAATAATAGAACTGCTATAAATATTCGAACAGCCATGCGCTTAAATATTGAATAAAATTCTTTTATATGCGATACTGAAAACTACGGTTTTATTTTGATTTTGCTTATTTTTGCTTATTTTGAAGCTGAAATCAGTTTTTTATTGGAATTATCTCCGTTTGCTAAAAATTAAAATTTAATTTATTTAGCATTAAAAGAACAAGAATCAATTATTTTCTGTAACATACCACAGACGAATTTTCATCATTTAGCTATTGATGGTTGTTTGCGAAATCACGAACTTTCGTCATGCACATGAATATATGTTAATATTTAATACTTCATTCGTCAATCGAGAGAACCGAGATATGTTTCACAAAATTTCGATTGGAGGATAGCTCCACGGAGGCGTTTCATTATTCAGTTTATTGGACAGTTTAATAAGGAAGGTGATACAGACACTGCGCGATACCTCAGAAGTATGGCGCATCCTCGTGGAAGCGAGGTGTAGCAGACGGGAGAGGAAAATCCAAATTGCGGCACAAAGCTCCGGCGCAATCAGGTCCGCGGTAATCCTCGCACCTTCAAGGACTTCGGAACAATCGTGGAAGCCAATTATGTATCTCCGATGTGTCTTGTGTTTCCGTCGCTGCAGCTACAACGGGCTTTACCGAAAGAGCGGATACGTCGAGGGAATTTCAACTCCGCACGCCTCTGGAATCACACAATTCAGGTTACCGTCAAAGAAATTGCTATTTAACCTCGTTTGTCTACGAACTTTATTCACTGAATTTTTCAATTACACTAGTCGATACCGAAAGTGCTTGTTTGATGCTGCAAGTATTCATTTGATACTGTAAGTATCCATTTGATATTACAAGTATTTATTCGATGCTGGATGTATTCAGTTGCTATTGCAAGTACATATATATTTGATGCTTCCAGTATTCATTTGATATTATAAGTATCTATTTGATGCTGCAAGTATTCATTTGATATTATATGTATTTATTCGGTGCTGCAAGTATTTAGTTGATATTACAAGTATCTATTTGATGCTGAAAGTATTCATTTGATATCGCAAGCATTTCTTTGATACTGCAAGTATTTATTTGATATTATTATATTACAAGTATCTACTTGATGCTGCAAGTATTCATTTGATATTGCAAGCATTTCTTTGATACTGCAAGTATTTATTTGATATTATTATATTACAAGTATTTATTTGATTCTGCAATAATTTATTTCCTACTATAACTATACACTGTGTTTATTTAGAGCCATATATTCAAACTACAAAGTGGCCTTTTATTGACAACTTTATCATCAATTATCGCATAAGCTACAAGCCCTTTGTTCCCAAAAAACTGATATCATAGGATTCAGTTCTACAAGTTCTATCACTGTATCATGTATCATCAAAAAGTAAGTGTCAACACAGGGCACCATTTTCTTGTGAATTTTGAAAATTGATTTTTTGCTAATTTTAATTTATTTTATTCATTGACTTTTCCAAACCCTTCAGTCTTTCAGTCGCCCCTCTATGGAACAGTAATTTTTGTTATTAAATGCTACGTCTTTTGAGCATTAAACCGAGTAGAATTGTAGCGGCATTTTTATAGACTCTCACTCTCGGCGATTTTTTGTTACAATATTATTTTGCAAAATTTCTTTCAAGTTATATAAATCAGAGAAAATGTACATTTTCAATGGATATATTATAAATTGAAAATGATTTATGGAATATTGTATTTTCGTAGAGATGAAAGAGAAAGAGAGAGAAATTATAATTGACTCACTGTTATACTAAGTTAAAATATTTTTTTCTTTTTCTTAGTGGTATTACGTCGCATCAGCTGATCGCATCAGTAATTATTTAAATTAAATTTCATTAAAAATCCTATGATTACAGTTTACTCACTTTTGTGTCATAATGCATTGTGAAATCTCTTTCAAGTTATAAATCAAAGAAAATTCACATGTCCCATTGGTGTATTTTAAAACGAAAATGATTTATTGTACATTGTATTTCTGTAGAGATGAACGAGAGAAAGAAAGAGTTGGAAATAGAAGGAGGCAGGAAAAGAGAGAAAGAGAGAGCGAGAGAGCGAGAAAGAGAAAGAGAGAAGAATTACTTTCCGGTTACGAGTTTCGTATAAAAGAACTACTCTCTAAATCTCAAAATAATGTAACTATATGTAGAAATCTAGTTAGGAACAATATAAAGAAGTGTAGGTGGTACAGTATTTTATCCCTACTTCCCTCATCTTAAAAGTTTACTTCAGATATGGTCCGCTAGGTGCTGCAGTGAAACATAATCTTTTTAGTGCCGACCAAAAAAATCGTAATAAAGTTTCGGAAAGAAATTGCAAGAATTTTGCAGAATCCGATAATTCCCAAAAATTGAGAAGACGTAAGAAATAAAATTGTTATATAGTAAACATATTAAGGTAACAATATTTTAAGAGAAATCTCTTTGATACTTATTATCATTTTTAATGTTGAAAGAATCTTTAATGTCGACAGTAACCCTTTACTGGCATATCAGAGTTAATCATGGTACTTTTATTCTATTTTTTGCTGTAGTTTGTACAGTAGCTAAGAATTAAATATCAATGATGCGTTTATCTAGAATTAAATTACCACATTTCTTTGTCCTTTCCATTTAGGGTCTATTTGATCCCAGCATACTGGTAATTTCACTAAAATTATTTAAGGGAGTTAAATACTATTGGTTAGAATTTCTATAACACAACAAAAGTTATATACCACGCACAGAACTAGATTTTACAAGTCTTAACCATTGAATAAAGACTATAAAATATTATAGACTATTGCAAAGAAATTGTCGATCGTTAATCGAGAACTTTCTGTCAAATTCGAGGACCACGCGCGGGTTGAAAATTGAAAATCCAAGTCGAAACTATCGTGGAAATGAAAAATGGATCGATAAAGACATAAACCACAGCTCGGATTTGAAAGGACGGTGTGCTCAAGACTGAAATCCCAGATCTTGATGTCAGTTATTGCTAGCTCGATTCCCTTCAATCCTGATCCTTTCATCGACGGTCAGTCGACCAAGTCACCGTATTTCCGAGCGTACCCGCACCGCAAATTTACGGAAACGAGCTTGCGGGTGGTGGCAAGGTGTCGCAGCGCAGGACGCTACGAAAGGTATCTCCGAATCTTTCCGGTTCCGGGCGTGGATGTGCGGGTGAGACTTTTTCCCTTGATAAATTGCGGCTCGATGAGGGGTGTAGAAATTGCATACGACTCGGCGCGGTGTGTTCCCGGTCGTACAGTAATCACGTTCGAAACCTTGGACGTATCGGCGAATAGTGGTCGGGATTTGCTCGATAAACGAAAAGGTATTTGGAAGAGAGTGAGAGAGATGCATGGACAGGTAGGTATATAGATATGTACATAGATAGATAGAGAGGGAGAGAGAGAGAGACAGATAGAAATCTATGTCTATCGACCTATACATCCATCTAGACATATCTCTGGATAGACATATCTCTAGATAAACATATTGGTCTCTAGATATGTCCAGGTAGACATATAGATCTCTAAATATGCCTAGATAGACATGT
>NW_027585087.1:0-1819 GCF_028453695.1 Augochlora pura
ATGGATGAAAATATTAGAAAAAATGCTGCGATGTTTCGCGACACTTTTACGTAGCGTTACGGCGTAATAAAAATGGTAGACTCACCTGCGATGATGACGCGGGCCGTGTGGCTGATCTGGCCCTCGCCGTTGTGCGCGATGCACGTGTAATCGCCGATGTCCTCGGTCTTGATCTCCGAGATCCGTAGCTCGGTGCCGTCGTTGAATATACCGATGAACTTCGACAGCTGCACCGCGTTCTCGCCCTTGTACCAGACCATTTCCGGCGTCGGCGTGCCCTCCGCCTGGCAGTTCAGTATTATCGCGTCCCCCACGTTCACGTAGATCATGTCCTCCGGCGTGATGCTAAATTTCGGCGGCACTGCGTACATGAAACAAAACGGGGACCACACGATTTTCACTCGGACGACACGCTCTAGACGACACTCGCGGTTCGACTGAAGGGCGCGCGCGGTCGACCGCTCGAGGCGCGAAAACAAAAATCGAAATACGCAGCAGCGCGCGGTAATCGACTCGATTTGTTCCAGGAACTCCGCTGTGGAATGTCTCGAATATTTACGTCTCGGCACTGTGCTCGAAGAGCGGTCGAAGAGGCGACGATTTCCAAGAATTGTTTCTCGGAATTTTTGTATTTGCCGACGGTGAATGCATTCGATAGTCGACAATGGAAATTTATCGATCTTTAGAATAATTCTAGTTAATCGTAAGGGGTTTAATGTGATTTTTAAATTTTTGTAATAGTGTGAAATAATATAATAATATATATAATAATAATAATTTAAATCGCGGTGCAAGAATATTGAAAGAAACGAAGACCGTAATGCAACAATTGAAAGCTATAAAAAGAAACGAAGGATATCGGTGCATTTAAAAATATAAAGATACTTAAATAATTTCAATAATAAAACTACCCTAACGCATAAGTCAAAATAACCAAAGATATCATTGAAAAGCGTCGATCGATTTTTTCCAAGAAAATCGGGATGACCACAGCGCGCCCTGTTCGTCGATCGATGGGGGGGATGACGACTTTTATGGGGTCGTCGAACGGACAAGGGACCGTGGCGGTGACGGTGCATTATTCCGCGGAAACGGCATTAAGCGAACAATCAAGCCCTCGAACGCGAGGACGCTCGGATCAGACGCCGCACCACCCGCGACGCGATATGCTCTCTCCCTCTCCTCGAGGACGTTTTTCCTCGCACACCGACGCGCGTCCCGCCGACGTCGGCCCTTCAGTTAACGTCGACGGCATCGAGAGACAAAGGACCGCCGCCATTTTTCCGCAGCTCAGACCGCGGCGCACCGTTTTTCTGTGCGGCGATCGGCCGGCGATCCCTCGGCCCTTCTGTCTGCGATTTCTTCGGATAAAGGGTTCAGAAGCGTCCTACCCTTCCTCCTCCTCTCTGTTCGTCATCTCCTCGTCCACCGCTTCCTCCCCCTCCTCCCGTATTCCGTTGCAACGTAATGCAAATCGTTCGTTTTTGTTCCTTCGATCCGGCGAATTGATCTTTTTGAGGAATCGATGGCTTTTATTAAGGAACAGAGCTTTTTAGAGATGATTTTTGGAAGGCAATTTTGGAGAAGATTTTTGGAGAATTATTGAGGAGAATTTTGGAAATGATTTTTCGAGAAGAATTTTTCAAGATTTTTAAGTAATATTTTTAGACAAGATTTTTGGCTATTATTTTTAAGTAATATTTTTAGACAAGATTTTTGGCTACTATTTTTTTATAAAAGTTTCGGAGAAGATTTTTCGCTACTATTTTTTGGCAAGAGTTTTGGAGAAAATTTTAGGAGATTTTTGGAAGAGATTTTT
>NW_027585088.1:0-1818 GCF_028453695.1 Augochlora pura
CGAGAGAGATTGTCCAGCGAACTACCCCATTTAACGCTTCGACCGACACGTTGAACGTCTCGGAAAACATTTCCATCGAATTAACGTAATGTATTTAATCAGACTGAGATTGAAAAGTTACGTTATATTCATAAAATTATTTTCTGAACAATTAAAACAATATAGCAGATTATAATATAATATAATATTATATTATAATTCCATCGAATTAACGTAATGTATTTAATCAGACTGAGATTGAAAAGTTACGTTATATTCATAAAATTATTTTCTGAAGAATTAAAACAACATAGCAAATTATAATATAATATATTATATTATAGACTGTAATAAATATTATCGTAAATATGTATATGTCTCCGTTATATTCGTACCCAAGGGCTGTAATATAATATTATATCACAGACTATAATGAATATTATCGCAAATAGATATATGCCTGCGTCATATTCGTACCTAACAGCTCATTACTGGAAATCTTCACCACGAGTCTAATTCGTTAAAGTACGGCGAAGAGTTATTTATGTTGCGTCATTGTAATGTTAATCATAGCATTGAGATTACTATTGTACCAAGGGCTAGCTCCATATATTAAAAAATTACATTATTAAAATCAATTAAATTATATTAAATTAAATTAAATTAAATTACGTCAAATTAAATTCAATTAAATTACATCAAATTAAATTTAATTAAATTACGTCAAATTAAATTTAATTAAATTACATCAAATTAGATTTAATTAAATTACATCAAATTAGATTTAATTAAATTACATCAAATTAGATTTAATTAAATTACGTCAAATTAAATTCAATCAAATTACATCAAATTAAATTCAATTAAATTGCATTAAATTCAATTCAATTCAAATTCTTGTTGTACCCTATTCGTGGGACGATTATAGCCTGTTTTGGGGGAATGTAGGAGAGTAATTACGGGGATCGCGGATAGGCAGATATCGTCGACGCCTCGAACGGATCTCGAGGCGTTTGGTCTCCTCGTTGTTCACCGAAGAAATTGGAAGACGGGTCACGAGTCGATCCTCGACACGTGTAACCGCCTTAACTCGATTCACGCGTGCTCAGAATGCCGTGGCGGGCATTACGCTCATTGGATAACGAGAATAACGCCTCCGCCGCGCCTCTGTTTATCCTTTCCCAACGGGGGACCGCGATTTACATCGATCGTCGCCCGTTTTCGACAACGGAACAATTTCGGCCGTGCCAATTCGCGCCGCAACTCACAGCGCTCTGCATTTTACAGCAGAAACTCGGAGCTATCGTCTCACCCATTCGCATCGTTGCACCATGGACCGAATCAACCGCAGAAACTGCATAAACTGTATCAACTGCATCAACTGTATCAACTGCATCAACTGTATCAACTACGTCGCTCGAAAAACGAACATTTCAAACGACGATATAGAAAGCAATTGGACGGGAAGTCGACTCTTCCTAGTAATGCGAACGGGGCAGAATAACTCATCGACCTCTCAGCTGTGTAGCCTGATTTTTAATCCTTATCCGATTCTGCATCGCTAACGATTTCTCTTTAAATCGTAGGTCGATACGCCCGATGTTCGACAAGCGTTAAAAATCTCAGGAATTGATCGTTGCGTTTTAATGATCTTAGAAATGTGCCTGTTAAACGGCGGATCTGTATGCAGAATAAATATTGTTTTCACGGTTTTTAGGAAAGAGAAACCGCATAGAAATTTCTATCTCCCTTAACTCTTCATCGTACCATTTCGTTTACGATTATCGGACATTTTTTCGATCGCTATAATTTCTTCGAAGAAACTTTATATTTATTGTC
>NW_027585089.1:0-1818 GCF_028453695.1 Augochlora pura
CAGGGGGCTGGCAGAGCGCGCCGTTCCAACCGGAGAAAATTCTGACGGTGTTCTTGGCTTCGGGCGACACTGAGCAGCCAGCCAGCCAGACACATAGACAGACCGACAGAAAGACAGACACACAGACAGAGAGAGGAAGATACGCAAGACGATAGGTGGAGAGACGGAGAGTGCGGAGAAGTTTCCGCGTCACGGTTTCGCCACGAATCCTTAGCTCGCACGAGGAGCAACTCTGAAAGCCGACTTCCCTCTCGCACCTCTGCCCCTCTCCCTTCTCAATAAATTGAGAACGCAACGATCTATAGGCGCTTCGGATACTTCGGAGACGCTCCATCCATCCATCCATCCATCCATCCATCCATCCATCTATGGGCCTATGTGCCTATGGGCCTATGGGTCTATGGGTCTATGGGTCTATGGGTCTATGGGTCTATGGATGATAGCCCGATAGCCCGATGTTAACCCGAGGGCCCGATGATAGCTCGATAGCCCGATGATAGCCCGATAGCCCGATGATAACGCGATAGCCCGATGATAGCCCGATAATAGCCCGATAGCCCGATGATAGCCCGATGATAGTCCGACAGCCCGATGGTAGCCCGATGATAGCCCGATAACCCGATAATAGCCCGATGATAGCACGATAGCCCGATAGCCCGATGATAGCACGATGTTAGCCCGGTAGCCCGATGATAGCCCGATGGCGGCCCGACGGCACGATTCCGGCCCGACAGCCCGATGGCGGCCCGGCGGCCCGATTCCGGCCCGACGGCCCGATGGCGGCCCGACAGCCCGATGGCGGCCCGACGGCCCGATTCCGGCCCGACAGCCCGATTCCGGCCCGACGGCCCGATTCCAGCCCGACAGCCCGATGGCGGCCCGGCGGCCCGATTCCGGCCCGACGGCCCGATGGCGGCCCGACGGCCCGATTCCGGCCCGACAGCCCGATTCCGGCCCGACGGCCCGATGGCGGCCCGGCGGCCCGATTCCGGCCCGACGGCCCGATGGCGGCCCGACAGCCCGATGGCGGCCCGACGGCCCGATTCCGGCCCGACAGCCCGATAGTCCGATAGTCATATCGGGCTATCATCGGGCTATCGGTCTATCGGACTATCCATCCAACCATCCAACCATCCATCCATCCATCCATCCATCGAATCCATTTAGCCCGTGAAAACTGACCTAAATGTTTGAAAAGGAAGAGTGTATTGAAACATATGGGGCACACTTTGATTAAATCAATGGCTTTTGAAAAAAGATGTGCAGTCTTCTATACTCACATAAAAATCCGATATTTCATATGTATCAACCTAATATATTGACGTTTGAAAAATTCAGCCCTTTTTACAGAAAGAAAAATTCTTCCTTTGAGGGGTTTTATATTCCAATTGGTGGTGTAGCGAATACTGACCAACTTCTGTTAGAAATGAATTAACCAACTAGGCCAATATTTCTTTCGCCTACTCACTGGCTAAAATAAATATAACAGATGATCCTAGTTGTACATGCGGATATGAGATTCAGGATGTGAACCACATATTATAGCAATGCCCTTTTCTAGAAAATCAAAGATTAAAACTAATAGGCAAATTAGGAAAACAAGGCTTTCCTCTTTCACTGTCAACCAATGTTATCCTTTATAAACCTACGGCAACTATATTTAACAGCGTTTCCTCCATTCTAGAGGAATGTAACCTATTGTTATAAAACAACCTTTGTAAAACACGTCGCACAATAATTTCCTCTTGGAAGCTGCAACTGCGTTAATAATAAAAAAAAAATTCAATGTCAAAACCAAAATCTAGCGTCGTTTGCGTC
>NW_027585090.1:0-1818 GCF_028453695.1 Augochlora pura
TACACATATATGCTGAAAATAAGAACTTAAAAGATTTTTGAGACATTCTGTATGCTAACGTCATCAATGTTTCCTAAAGTGTGCCTATAATTATGTGAATGTCATTTGCTTAATTTCACCTTCCTCCATTGTACCAATATGATAACCGTGAGAAGCTATAAATCTTGAGAAAAATAATTTGTTTACAATACTGCCCCCCTTAGTTAAGTTGTCCTCATTAACATTTTTGATCATCCGAGGAAAGTAAGCTCTAAATTAAGAAAATGATTTTTAAATAAGCAAAAATAAGTAAAAGAATCAAATTTGTAACTGTATCAAGTACAATAGAATATTCTAGAATTGCTTAAAAGGTAGGATGCACGTATTGTTCCAAATATTTTAAAATATCCTTAAAAATGGAATATCAGTAGATAAGATATGTAGTTAAGGATGATAGTATAATAACACTTGTCCTTCGAACTAAATAATGTTTTGTTGTAACATTCTGTCTTGTTACAATCAATACCACTTTTTTCCCTGTAATCCAAGCTATATACATGTTGCCGTTTTCATGTAACGAACGTGATAACGAATATTCTGTTATCGTTCCCTGTCGTCTATGCAATAACGAATCTAGAACGCGACAGGTTGCAACGTACTCTTATTTTTACACAGTATACAGCTAATTAATATACGATTAACAATCTTTCGCAGTTTTCATTTGATTCTAGTAAATGATCTTTAAATAACTTACAACACACTATTTTCTTTTTATCTTCTGAACACGATATTCACAAGATTTCTGTAACAAGTTTACGGATTAAATTTTATAACTCCGCTTTTATCAGGTAATTAACAACTTTTCTGAGATTATATAATAATCGCCAAATGAGTTTATAATTATCCTTATTTATAGCTTAATTACTTGGTACAGCGTCGGTATCAGAACGAATCTTGAAGAAGCATTTTATGGAGTGAATAAGAAATAATGAGTGGCTACTATACGATCTAAATTAGCCTAGTTTTAGCCTCTTTCACGGGCTGCTGGTTCAGTCATTCGATCGCAGTCTGTATGGTCCGCTGACTAAAGAAGCGGGCTTACGCTGAAACACTCTCATTTATAACTTTTAATTGAGTAGGAAACTTTCGGGCAGGATTCGACCAATCGCCGGGATGCTCGGCATTATTTGACCAGAATTATTCGACTTCGATCAAGTATCGACGATATTGCGGCTTTGCAGAAAAATAATTTCTCCAATACAGACTTTCCTATAACACATTTCTAAAGGCAACACACTATACTGATCGAAATGTAATATCGCACATCGTCTGATAAATAATTACTACTATCTCCGACAGAAATTATTCGAGCATTTTTGAAAACACAATAATTTTTTAAAAACAAAACTAAATAACTTGAATTTTGTTAAAATAATAAAGTTTAGTATATAATAAATACAAAAATATTTTTTAAAAATTGTATCAATACATAGAATGATGAAACAGTTATAATATTCTCGTTCAAGCCGCTATGCTTGACAAGTACAGCTAACTGGTTAACAATCTCAAATTCTTTTCGCTATTAAATTACATATGTTTTTCAATGCAAACAACTGCAAGCTTTTCTTGAAATTGGCGTGCCTCTGCCCCCTTGTTGTCGAAACGATTGACGTGCAATATTGTCTACATTTCATTTTCAATTCATAAAGTTTCTCTATCAATAATACAGTAGTATCTGAGAAATCTACACACCGAATAATTTGAATGATTAAATTTTGACTTTTAAACGTCTTTTAACCCTTAAATGCATAGAGTCCCAAAAATGAATCAATAACTTTT
>NW_027585091.1:0-1817 GCF_028453695.1 Augochlora pura
AAAATCGTAAGTATTTAATAATCCCAATTTCAGAAGATAAAATCCCGTATATTAATTAAATATAGTTAATCATAAAATCGCGGATATTTAATAATCCCGAACCGATGTAATTAATTCCGGGTTCGTCGAACGACAAGCGAGCCGGCAGAAAAAATTCACGGTCCGCTCTATATAATAATGAATATTCCTGTTCTCAGTGTGTCGGTGAATTAGCAAAAATGAATTCCTCGAGCCAGCCAAAGGCATTGTAGTTCGACCAGAGAAAGTCTCGACTCGAGAAAGAGAGAGAAGGAGAGAAGGAGAGAAAGAGAGAGAGAGAGAGCTCAGGAAATTCCGCGCGTCAATCGACGGAAAATATTGAGCGGACCCGATTGTAAATGTCTATGATGCAATTAGCAGTCTTTGTGATCCCGCTTCTCGTTGGATATTTAATACGAGAAATGGTTCCGGGCACGAGCTCTCCGCTCTCCGGAATAGTTTGACGAACCGTATTTCATGAAAGACTTAGCTTTTAATACGGCCGACATTTTCATCGCGAGATATCCGCCAAAGGCACAAAGCATTCCGCCGTCCGAAATAGTCTGCGGAGACTAAAAGCTATCGTAAAAGAGCGTCACTCGACCACACGTAGATGTTCGTTCATCGGTGAACGTCGTTTTTTAAAGCACCGCTGGCCGAGTTTCTTTGTGGGTCGCACTTTGGGGACACACGAAACGCGCCCCCCCCCAGACAATGTTAATTTCTGCCACGCGGTCGATCCAAATGCGGACGACTCTGTCCTGCTCTCCTTATGGTCTTTTCTTCAACGGAGACGGGGTGGCCGGAAATTCGGCGAGCAATGACGTCATTAATTATGACTCGTTATCGAATGGAAATACTACAAGATCGCAGAATTTGTTCCTTTTTTCTTTCACAGAAATTATTTATAATTATGCGTACAAATCTCAGATATAATAACCCTTTCTCGGTCCAAAATATTTCTTAGGACCATTTAATACATTATGAAATTGAATTTCATTATTATTTTATTCATTATTATTGAATTTTGCAATTGGTGCAACAGTTAACAGCTCTCGACAATTTTCTGAATATAATTAAATTTTATAAAAATTATTTTGAAGCGTGGCATAATAATTTTTCGCGGCGTCTCAGAGTCGCCACTCGACCGCAAAGGGTTAACTAAAAGTAATATGAAGTTGCGTCCATAAATGCGTTAAACAATGACAGTATTTAAATAAAACTAAAACATTTTTCTTACAAAAGAACTGCGCGAAGTTTTGTACATTATATAGAATAATAATCTTTGTCGATCGAAAAAATTAGTGAGAATAAAATAGTGCAATTAATGTTGATAATAACAATGATAATTAAAATGATGGCGAAGATACTCACTTTTCCATCTGGACTGCATACTTTGATACCCGCTAGCGAGACTATCAGAAGAACGGGAGTAGACCGATCGCTGTACTGAAAAAGAGAAACAAACGTTTCTGTATTAAAAATTACATAGAGTAATATTTATTAAGAATATTTAATTTTATAATATTTTATTTTGTTGGCTTTCTTGAGTACAAGCCTGAATTCTACATTATTTCACACTTTTATATACAGCTCTTTAATAAATTTTATTCACTGCAATAATAATTATAAAAATTCTTTATAATTAAATGTATAGATAACTATTAGATTGTTCATTGTAACTATAGTATAGATTCTTAATTTCATTATTGCTATTGCTATTAATAGAAATTATAATCACTCATGGTTTCTTTTAAAATTCTTCTTTCCACCCTTCTGAGTATACTACAATTATTGTA
>NW_027585092.1:0-1817 GCF_028453695.1 Augochlora pura
TGCACCACGGAATCACTGGAATCCATCCGATATTCGTGAAATCTTTGATTTAGGATAAGTTTATTCGTTTCCGATTTCTGTTCGTGTATCGCGATCAATTTCAACCACATTTCCCGTGCGCAGCTACTGGCCAAAATGCATTGCACGTGAGGCATTTCCATCGCTGACGAAATCAGGAACATGGCCGTCGCGTTATCTTTCCTCCAAGTCTTCAACTCTCCTTGGTCTTCCGGCTTTATTCTCGTGCCATCCACGATGTCGTCGAGGCCGCTCGCGACGAAAATGGCGTTCATTTGAAAGGGCATAGCCGATTAAGATGGTCAAAACTGCCCTTAGCGGTTTTTCAATGAGTCATATACCGTTCGATAGCTGACCAGTAAAAACTCATCTGTGCAAAATTTTAACCCTGTAACTTGTCCGTGAGGGTAGTTACAGGGTAAATTAGATTTCGCGGTTTTCCGGTATTTTTCCACCTTTAGCGGCTTTCTAAAATTTTGAAAAAAATACGGCTTATTTTGAACATCAAGCCGGATGTTATAGAATTTTTTCAGATTTTTCAGTTGCAAGCTGTGATTATCAAAAATGAAAAACCCCCAAAAAATCGGAAAATTGAAGATTTCTCGAAAAATTAATTACTGTAAAACTATTTCATTAATTCTCTGACAAGGAACTATCACGGCTCGTGTACTCAATTTTTCTCAGACTTTTTGTTCGGCTGCAACGTTGTCAAAAAAAATGAAAACCCAACGTGTCGATGTTTTTTGCTGTCAGAATGAAGCTACTACTTTTCTAGTTTACCGCGAGTGTGGATTAAGTAATTTTATATGTTATTTCATCGAAACAAACAATTTTTGAACCCTGAAAATGCGAATTAAGCGAGCAAAAAAATTGAAACGAGCGGAATGTATGCCAAAATGTTTTCAATCATTACAATTCAATTGGTTAGCGCAATGGTTAGAGCGTACGATTTCGGTGCTGCAGGCTCGAGTTCAAATCCCGTTGGAGGCAAAGTTTTTTTTTCGTAAAATACATTATATTTTTCCAATTCTATATCACATGGTTTATTTACATGACTTTACAAATATATTTGTAATGTTTTAAAAATATTTTTTAACATTTGAAAAATATTTAAGTCAACCATACATACAAAGATAGTTTTGGAGTGTCGCTTATTTTATTCATTCTCTAACTACATATGTTCGCCATTACGGCTTTCTTTAACATTCGTTAGATTACAGTTCATTAATTTTGGTTCTAAGCTTTTAGTAATTTTGGCTCATTTTTTATAATCACAGTTTGCAACCTAAAAATCTGAAAAACTTCTATAATATGCGGCTCGATGTCCTAAATAAGCCACATTTTTTTCAAAATTTTAGAAAGCCGCTAAAGGTGGAAAAATGCCGGAAAACCGCGAAATCTAATTTACCCTGTTACTACCCTCACGGACAAGTTACAGGGTTAAAATTTTGCACGGATGAGTTTTTATTGGTCAGCTATCGAACGGTCTATGACTCATTGAAAAATCGCTAAGGGCAGTTTTGACCATCTTAATCCGCTATGCCCTTTGTTCCTCCTACCTTGGAGGTGGTCCTTCGAGTTAGTCGACACATCACGTGTAAATTTCTCAAAGGCTCGAACGATTTATTAAAATCAACCACGAGCACCAACAGCTGCTTCGCCAAAGGCTTAGTAAAAATATCCGCTTTTTGTTCATTCGAGCACACATACTTGACCGTCAAATCCCCTTGATTGACCTTTTCTCGGATGAATTGATACTTTATGTCAATGTGCTTCGTTCTCTTATGAAATTCGGGGTT
>NW_027585093.1:0-1817 GCF_028453695.1 Augochlora pura
CCTCACGATTATATCTTCGTATAAAGTGCGCAACAGTGCCCTTGCTCTTTAATAATATCCCGATTTCTTTATACGATTTTTCTTTTTCGCGATGATAAATAACAAGTTAGCGTACATTAAACGAGGTATTATTCCCTTTACCTGGCATATTCACAGCTAATATGTGCAACAGGAACAAAATTTGAAATAAAACTAATTCTATGAGATAGTGTTTACATCATACGTTTACAGACATTGCCAGAAAGCAAAGTATTCACCTTAACAGGGCAGTTAAACTACAAAGCGTATGGAATGTCCGAATATTTTTGCGACGTAAAAATTAAGCGCTAGTTCATTTAATATCAATTAACAATAAAACTATACAAATTATGTAAATAAAACTTATGTTCGTCGAATCTAAAGTAAGTGTTGTAATTTATTAAAAACCTATAAATTCGTTAACTCAGCAAACAGTAAAGATATGGAGTAAAAATTTCTCAAATACGATGATGTCCGAATATTAATGCGGCCCACTGTATTTCTGAAGTGAAGCTAGCATACTGCGGGACACCCTGTATATACGTTCCCGCTGATACAGCGAAGGCATTCCATCGCAGCTTCAGCGGATTGGGAAAAATTCAGTTTCCGAATAGGGCGTCCGAATGTGTTTCTCTGTGGCTTAGGTTCAAACGACGAGGCGATGCAACGGCGCCAGGAAAACGGATCCAACGTGGCGCGACGACGCAATTTTCATACGCTAGCGCTAGGCAAAGTGTAAAAACTGCGGGACACTTCAGCTCCTCCATTATACGGTGTAACATGTGCCTGTCCATTCCGTAGCCCGTGCCGATGGTATCTGCATGCCACTTAACCATTACGTTTTACGAGGTGGATGGACGTAAAGTACCGCGCCGTCCCCAGTTCCCGCCTCGTGTCCTCATCGTCCAGCAACAGGTTACGTCCGTTACGTGGTCATCTTAGCTTCCATCCGGCCTGGTCGACGACGAAAGAAAATATTTTTCCTTCGGCGTTGCCGAGGACGGGCAAACAGGATCGGTATCCTGGTATATCCGCGTAAAATTTACCGCGACCATTCTGGCATTCAAACGTTCTCAGCGGTTCGACAAGCCGCCTCTATGACACTGTAAACTGACGTCGACCGCGAATTTATATCTTTTCTTCAGTCTCCACTTCTTTGGTCGGTGCTTCGCCCAAGAACAGGGAGGTGCCGAAGCTAGGGGTCGATCGGTGACACACAATGCTAAAACATAACCCCTTGCACTATAATAACGAGTCAGACTCGCGGTGATGATTTTATGCAAGCTTTATTAAATATGAATATTATTAATTTCTTCTACGTTGAAGTAAATATAAATTTTTCTGTTATCAAATTATAGAAACAAAAGTAAAAATCTTATGTTTGTAGAATCTAAAGTAAGTGTCCTGACTTATTAAAAAACTATAAAATCAATAACTCAACAAACAGTACAGATACAGAGTAAAAATTTCTCAAATGCGAGGGTGTCCGAATATTAATGCGACCCACTATACACATTCTACATATGGAAACAATAACAAGAAGTTTATATAATCATTTGTCCTATTTGACTTCGTTTACGATTTACGGCGAATTTTCTTTCAAGATACTGTATTTGCCTACCTTCACAAGAAATCTTCAAAATGGGCACCTTACATTTGAACGTAAACCTGGAGATGTTCCACCGTTGACTGTCTTCCCTTTCCCTTTGTTCAGGAATTATCCCTAAGCAATGATCCCAGGTCAAATGAAGTTGTCTCACTCGAAACATCTGTCTCATTCATTCCGAATTTTATGACTT
>NW_027585094.1:0-1816 GCF_028453695.1 Augochlora pura
AAATCATGAGTAACTATTGCAATTATCGTTGGAGAAACATCTCTGATTTTCCATATCTTATGGACATAGGCGTGGCATATAACGCGTTTAATGTTGCCGAAGCTGGAATCCCGGGTGTGGACCTGCTAAATTCGAAGATCCGTGGCGCGCGCGGCGGGGACGGTCGCAATAAATTGGCGCGGCCGTTCGCGAAGATGGATAGCGCGCGCAAAAACTGATTTACCGATGCTTCGGAACGACATCGCGAATTTAGAGCAGCGGAAACAGCTTCCGGAATCGAATGCGACCCGTTGCGAAGAATGTTCCGCACGGTTAGAAGGCAAGAAACCGGCGCGGACGGGGTCGGATTCTTCCCTGGTAATCCGGGGACCTTAATGCGAACGTCTGCGATCGCTGATTTCCCTTTTAACGAATCCACGTTCATTTCGCTGGCGCTTCCTTCTCTCTCTCTCTCTCTCTAATTCTCTGCCTCTCTTGCATTCCTTCCTTTTCCTTTTCTCTCGCATTCCTTCACTTTCTCTATTTCTTTCTCTTACTCTCTCTCTCTCTCGCATTCCTTCTCTTTCGCCTTCTTCCTCCTTTTCTCTCTCGCGTTCTCTTTCTCTTTTCTTGAATTTCTCTTTTCTTGAATTTCTCTTTCTCTTTCTCTTTCTTTGAATTTCTCTTTCTATTTCTCTGTCTCCCTCTCTCTCTCTCTCTCTCTCTCTCTCTCTTTCTCTTTCGTTCTCTCAGTGGTCGTTATCGCGCGGTCGCCCCGTTGTACAGCATTAATTCCGGCGCGTTGTTTCCTCCGACGTCGAATAAATTAAACAACGCGTTGTCTCCGATAACAAATAGCGTCGATCGCGCGAAGAATTATCGGCCACGGCCGAATATATTTTCGTAACCCGATCACCGGTTGCCCAATAACCATGAAATTAATTCCTGGCTTGCCGGAAGACCCGCCGATGCTCCTATTTTCTACCTATAGTCGCTGTCTTTATGCTAATTCCCAATTTTCGTCAGCTGTTTTAACAGCACCGTTTCTCTCGGTCGAAATTAAATAGAAATTCGAAGGAATATCTTGTACAAAATTCTTTCCCACAAGATGCAACATATTTTGATATATTTGAACCGTTTTATACGGGCAGATTCAATTTCTAACAGCAAAATTTTATTTATTAGTTTACTGGGACATGCACGGAATTTTTAACGAAATTGTAGTGGTTTTTGAATTGGTTAAATCAATTTATTAATTGAATTTAAAGGACTGTAATGGTTAAATTATTTGATCAATTCAATTAGGAGGACTGTAACGATTATATTAATTTATTAATTAAACTTAGACGACTCTCATAGTTAAATTAATTTATCAATTAACTTTAGAGGACAGTAATGCTTGCATCGATGCATGAATTAAATTTACAGGGCTGTAATAGTTAAAATAAGTTACCAATTAAATTTGAAAGAATTCAAGAGATTAAGTATATAATAATTTCTAACAAAATGCTTGACCAGTACTATTAATTAATTTCGAAAGGCTATGAAGGGTTTAAAGGGCCCGTGTAATGTCTACAATGTCGCGGTCGTACGTGCAATCATTAAATGAACTATGTAACTATGATCAAATAATTACTTAATCGTCCATCGATTGGACAGTTCCAAAACGCGATTCTCTGTTATGTGACTGCATTGATGGCTGCAGGGGGCAACACGGAGTCCTATTTACGTCGCGAGCCAATATTAAATCAATTAATTGATTTATATATTTGGAATCCAATAGCGGAGAGTAATGAACAGAATGTCGAGGGATGTATATCATAGTTCTAATCCATAT
>NW_027585095.1:0-1816 GCF_028453695.1 Augochlora pura
GCAGGCTCAGATCACCGGGAAGTATCCGCCAAAAGAGAACAACGGCTGCGAGGAGTACAACAGCTGCGAGGAGTACGTGAATTTAAGCATCGAGCTGAACCGCTGGCTGCTGAAGCCGATAGGCGTCTGGCCGCATTCGAGCAACGTAACGAGACTCGAGATATGCTTCGACTGGGTGATGAACCTCGTCTGCTACTTCCTGATCAGCTTCCTGTTCGCGCCTTGCTCCCTCTACGTGTGGCTTGAGGGAGAAGTGTTCTACGACAAACTGAAGCACTACGGCCCGCTGATATTCTGCGTGATGGCGTATCTGAAATACTACTCGCTGATGGTCCATGCCGGCGACATCCGCGAGTGCATCAGATGCATCGAATGGGACTGGAGGAACGTGCAACACTCGGAGGACAGGAGGATCATGATAGTGAACGCGTACTTTGGAAGACGATTGGTGAAGATCTGCTCGTTCTTCATGTTCAGCGGCTTCGCTTTCTATAATATCGCGGTGCCCATCAAGATTGGGAAGATCGCGATGGAGGATGGGAATGGAAGCTTCCTTCCGTTAGGCTTCCCGGTTTCCAAGCTGATAATCGACGCGAGGCATAGTCCCGTCAACGAGATATTTTTCACGCTTCAATTGTTCGGAGCGCTGTTGATCCATGGCGTTGGAGCGGCGGCGTGCAGCTTGGCGGCTGCTTTCGCCGTCCACGCCTGTGGCCAGATGCAAGTCCTCATGTGTTGGATGGGGCATTTGGTGGATGGCCGGTTTGACATGAGCAAGACCACCAATGGAAGGCTCGCCATGATCGTCGGCCAACATATTCGGATACAGACGTATGTGAATGTTTGCGATTTGGATGTATACCGAAGGGTAGTTATGATCTGTGATTATTTTTGTCTCTGTTGTAAATTGTACAGTCTGGACGAAATCGCTGAAAGTCAAAAGATGAAAGTTGGTGACCAGGAAGATTTTCATAGTATAGTCAGCGCTACTATAATGATCGCTTTATTACCGCCACTGTAATATTACTTTATTAAATGATTTTTTTTTTTCGAACATATTAGACATTGTAATAATTAATAACATAATTTGTTCGACGATGATTTATGATTTCATGGTCATCTTGATAATGTCTTTGCGAATTTATACCAATGCTTAGCCCGTTATTTTAAAAAGCATAATTCATCAAATAATCCCAATTTTTAATAGTCAAATATCTAGCATGCAAATGGCCGCGGATTCTTTTTTTATATTTTGACTTTTAGTTTCGTCGACCACGTATTGAATTGGCCTTTTTCTCTAATTTTCTTATTTACTGTTGCAGGTTCTTGTGCTTGATGGAGAAAGCACTGACTCAAATTTCGCTTGTGGAATGCTTTGGATGCACAGTGGATATATGTCTTGCTGGGTATTACGTTATTGTGGTACGAAACTCATCTATAGCACTTGATTTTCAATTTTAATTGAAGTTTAATTTAAGAACTTGATTTTCATTAATTTAAGTTTATTCAAGCTTTTTCTGGATTTCAACCTTTATCATTTTGTTGTGGATTATTGTATAACGAATATGTTACAGGCAAGCAGAACGAAAGACATGACCGCTGTCGTGACATACACTATAATACTGATATCTCTCGTCTTCAATATTTTCATATTTTGTTACATTGGCGAGCTGGTCGCCGAAGAAGTAAGATTTTGCACTTGTTCTTGAATTTACCTAGATAATTACCTAAATAATTACCTAAACAATTACCTAAACAATTACCTATATAATTACCTAGACAATTACCTAAATAATTACCTAGACAATTATCTAAA
>NW_027585096.1:0-1815 GCF_028453695.1 Augochlora pura
GAGAGAGAGAGAGAGAGAAAGAGAGTGGAAGGGGAATGGAGAGGAAAAAGGAAGAAATATTTCTTCTCAAAGCACGGTTAGGCAGGATTCACGAGTCGGCTGGTAGCGAAATGACTGGAAACGCGGTAAGCAACCGCGATTCTCGTTTTATTTCAACCGCGAAACGAAATGCGGAAAGAAAACCGGGTGGGTAAGTCTCGAGAGCCATAAGCGCGCGAAACGTTGCTCTTTTTTCGGTCGGAATTCAGTGGCAATTGCGAGTCCCGTCTCTCGGTGAGACGAAATGTGCGGGGGTGCCTGAACGAGGCTGAAAGAGAGAGAGATAAAGTCGAGAGAGAGAGAGAAAGAGAGAGTGACAGATAGATAGATAGATAAAGAGAGAGAGCGAGAGAGAGAGAGAAATAGAAATAGAGTCGAGAAAGAGTTAAAGAGAGAGAGAGAGAGAGGCGAAAGAGAGACAACGAGAGAGAGAGAGAGAGGGAGTCGTGAAAAAGTGAAAGAGTCGAAGAGAGAGTGGGAGAAAGAGAGAGTTAGAATGTCGAGAAAGAGTGAAAAAGAGATAGAGACGCAGAGAGGCCGAAAGAGGGAGAGCTGCGATAGGGGATCGTTGCCATTTAAAAATCCACCTTCGAGAGATAATGGGAGCTGACCTGAAAACGACACTCCGGCGTTCCCTCGTGCGTGTGCCCCCGCAAACTTGTTCCGACGACGGAGGCAACTGCAACGCCGCGCTCGAACCTTCTCCGTCTCTCTCCTCCGCCTCCTTCTCCCTGCACTGCCACCGGGAAATCTGACTTTGAACCGGCAACGATTACCCCCGTCGCTTTATCGTCGCTATTCGTTCGCAATTATTCCTCGTCCCATGCAACAATAACCGTGCCGCAAAACCATGCTGCTTAGCGGCACAATGATGCAGAAAATTCACGCAGCCGTGGCGTCGTTTGAAAATTCATCGCGTTACGCCGCCGCTTCGTACGCGTGTCCCGCGACTCGCTGGATCCGTGTCGTTAATTCTGACTACGTTCCGGCATTAAACAGCTGGAAAATAGACGGGAAATCGATACGAGGATTGAACTCTTTGCTAAATCGTGGATGAGATTCGCCGCGGATGATATACTTTGATACACGTGCTACGGGTTTAACAATTTATCGATCGGTTATTCGGTTGTAAACATTTTTATATTCTCGTGATGTTAGTGTTAGACAATATTTATCTTGTCTATTTTATTTATTTTATTCGTTGTATAAAGCTATATAATATTTGAAGAATTATATAGCAATATTTCGATAATATTCAGCAAATTATTGGTTAATTGTATAAACAATCAAAAACTCCACTACCAAAGAACAATATATTTTTATTAACTACTCTTAAAAAAAATTCCTCAACATTCTTCCTAAACAACAATTGCATCTCTCCTTCCTACCCCTTTCCAAATTTTCTACTTCTAACAATTCTTTAAAATTTCCTCCAACAATATTATCAAACTGTGTCGAACGAGTCCTGTACACATCGCTCGAGTACACACAGAATCCTTTCGGTCGTCAGTAAGAGGGTTAAACATTTCGATCGTCCATAAAGATGACGACGAGGGTCGTCACGAAGTGAAACAGCGACAAGGGTGGAAACGACTGCAGGTAGGAAGGTGGTACACCTGCCGAAACCGGGCGACCTTTGCATATTTATCAAGCTCTTTATCGTCTCTCGTTTTGGGTCAGGTGTAAAAAAGGATTGTAAAGTTCCCCCGTTCGATTCCCAAATAAATAGACTGTGAGAGAGGGCGAGAAATAGGAAGAGAGAGAGAGAGAGAGAGA
>NW_027585097.1:0-6751 GCF_028453695.1 Augochlora pura
CGCGACGAGCGAACCTTCGTTGGTACTCGCAAGTAGCAAAAGCGGCGCAAGTTATAAACAAACTCGTTAGTCGAGTCCCATTCGATGGTGAATTGACGCGCCACGACGAAATTTTCATAGACTCGATTTTCGCGAGAACGCCGCCCGTCGGCGAATAAATTTCATTCGCTTATCTTATTCCTTTCGGCGTTGCCGCGTCGCGGCGTCACGTGCTCGCGCGCCCGCCGCTCGTTAATTATTCGACAGAAACGAAGTTATGAAAAATATATTCACGGTTTTCGTCGAGCATCTTAAACGGGTGCGCAACCCCCATTAACGAGAGACGGCGCCCGATCGAGGGGAAACGCGATCAACGAATTCCGCGGATGCGCGCCGCGAGAGAAAAACGCAATTAATCGTTCGCGCTCGTGCGGACAAATATGGGGCACCATTAAAATTCTTGCACCGTGTTCCGAAATTATTTTTATCGATATTTATCGATTTTTATCGCGAAAGCTTAGGTTTAGAAAATTCTTGAAAATGTAACTGTTATAAGAGTAGCGAGACTGAATTTCGCGTGCATAGAATTTACCTTGTTGTATGGAAATATTATGGTGTCCCATAGGTTCTCTCTGTGCCACGCTATGTCATATAAATCAGCGATATGGCGTGCACTTGACAGTGAATGCCACAGAAAAAAAGGAACTGATGGGGTAAACCCTAATATTATAAATCCTAATATTATAACCCCTAATATTATAATCCCCAATACAATATCATTATAAGCGATAAAACTCTGAATTATTATTACCAATTACCTGACAGCAATAACTCTAATTATAGTTAGTAATTACAAAGAAGCGATAAGAAAGAGAACAAAATTTAAGAAAGGCGATAAGTGAGAAGCGTGATTGCGAAAATGTAGCGGATGAGGAAAATAATTATAATATGGCAGTGGAAGAGGGAATAGACGAGAGAGATAATTACGAAAAGGTTGTAGAAAGGGTAATAGACGAGGGTGGTAATTACGAGAAGGTACGAAGTAAGAAAGTGATTATAAAAATTACAGATAAGAAAAATGGTTATGGCGAAAGCTGACGAAGAAGAGAAATAATAGTGATAAGGTAATAAATAAGGGAATTAATTAATAAATAGGGAATGGGGTAGAAAAATGGTAAATTGGTGCGAAAATAAATTCTCCCCCTCTCTCTCTCTCTCTTTCGTTCTCTGCTTGACGACAGCAACTGAAGAAATTTGATATCCCCTAAATGGAAGTATGCGTGCACGCGCCATTCTTGCACATCATCCGCCGCGCGCGAATGGGGCAGCTTTTTAGTTTAATAATCCTCTTCTGTTTCACGAGGCATTAGAAGCTCCATTATACAACCATCGCGGGCGGAGTTTGAAACGCAACATTTCAGAAAAGCTATACCACGCGCTCGCGCGCGGCTTCGAGAAGTTTAGGTTAGGAGTGACGGAGACTGGAGATTCTTTGCGAAAGAAATTATTATAGTTGCGGTGTTCCAGACACCTTTCGCGAATCGTTGGCGCAAACCTTTTTCATTTTGTTAAGTTGTTATCGCGTGTGGTTAATGAAACATATACTATTATATGCTATAGTAAATTGTATTGTAAGTTGGAGTATGTTATGGTACATTAAAAAATAAATTAAAATGAATATTATATACTGATACGTAGACTTGGAATTAATGTGAGCGGATTGCGAATTTTTGTATGTTAAACAGACTTTTTATAAATTAACTAGACTTTTTATACTTTAACCAGACTATTTAGACTTTAGTCAAACTTTCCACCCTTTGTAAATTTCCACCCTATAAAATATTTACAATTACACTAGCAACGAAGGTCTCTCAATCGTCCAAAGAAACCCCTTGAATGCAACAATTAATTTGAATGCGACAAATTAAAATTGCACCCCTTCGGAAAAGCACCAATTTTAATTTTCCTGAAAGTCGCGGACGGAGTTTCGCCGTCGAAATAATTCAGCGATGCAACGCCGGCATTAAGAGTGTCCATCGAGGCGGAAGTAGACCGAACTGAGAAGGGTCTTCCTTGCGATCGAACCGGAACGGCATATCGCGGAGAATCGATGTCGAGCAGATGAAAACGGCGCGCCGCGCGTCGGAATCGTTTACGGGCAAGCCGAGCGAAAAGCGCCGGGCATATGCCGGCCCGTCGAAAATGTCGCATTGTCCGGCGGCGGCGGCGGCGAAAGAAACTGAAATGCAACATTTGTCCACGGGGCCCCGGCTCCAATTTATTCCCGGAACTCGGAAATCATCGCGTTAAACACCCGCGCCGCGCCGGAGTCATTTGCGAGCCATTTGTCCAACGGTTGTTTGGAAAGGCAGCGTTGCAGTGACGTGTGTTCCGGGAAACGGATTTTGGGAACGATGCTGAAAAACGCCGAGTAGTTGATACACGCGATTGTTTGATAATTAAAGGAACTATAGTTGATTTAACAATAAACATTGGTAGTTAAGTCTCTTTTATTTTCTATTTTTAAATCGTTGGAATTGTGGAGATTGACTGCTACGCGTTGTCTTATGAGAATGACGATGTTACGAGTTGAAAATTATGGTACCGTGAAATTATGGTAGTTTAGGGAAAGGGGCGGTTCCTCGGGTAATTTCAAGCAACTTTCTCCTTTACAGAAATTTTCTACGAGGCGTTGTTTGCGAGATATTAGCGAAAAACGTTATCCAATGAGAGGCAAGCGCCAACCGAGCTCGTCTCTGATTGGTCCCTCTTTTTCTCTAATAACTCGCTAACGGAGCGTCGCAGAGAATTTTTCTAAAGGAAAAAGTTGCTCGAAATGACCTCAAGAATCGTTCACCTAGTAGTGACATAATTTCAGCATACTCTAATAAATTATTATTCATACTATATAATTACATTATTTACTTCGCAACACATGCTCTCAACAAAGAAATATGATCAAAAATATCTGCCAGAAATATTTTTCCACAAATGATAAAAGGAAGAAGGTCTCGTCTGTTTTGGCATCTCTCGCGTCGACGAGCGACGTTCGAGTTTAATATGCGACCGTTTCGCCGATCGTTCGGCCTTCTTTATCGTCTTTTGCTACCGCGTAACGTCAACAGCGATTTGGTTACGGCAACACGCACTGTTTTCTATCGATTCGCGACGCGGAACCGGCCGCCGTTTAACATTCGCCGGCGGGGCGGAGAAAAATACGATGAAAACAGTCCGAGAACCAAGCATTTCCAATCGCGCGCGAACAATTCGACGAACAATTCGACGAATAATTTTGAGAAGCTCCCTAGGAAAAAAAAATAAAACGAAGTGCAGGTAGGACGGTAACACCTGCGCCAATTAATTCATTTATTTAGTTGTTCGTAGTCGCGATTTTATCGCAGCGTCATCGCCGCAACAAAACAGGGTGCAAGAAGCCGAAGGGGGTTGCGAGAGGGGGGGGGTGGTGGTGGTGGTTCGGGTCAGGTGTCGTCACAGTTGCGGGGGGGAGTTTTCCATAGCGGAGAAATTGGAGAGCGGACGTATTAAGGACACGTGTTAAGTAACAATGCCAACTAAGAAGGTGTGCGCGTCGGGTTGCAATGGAAGCTAAGGCGCAGGGATACGAACTAAAATGAAGACGTATGTATCGTGTGACAATATAGAGAGGAGGAGAGCGTGTCGAGTAACGATACAAACCAAAATGGAGACGCCTATGGATCGAGTGATAATCTAAACTAAAAGGGAGAGTCGTCGAGTAACAATTCAGTCTGAAAGAAGGTATATTATGACAGACGCGTGTGCAACGACGACAGCGACTGTACAGTGTTTAAAAAGGTATGGTGTTTGTAAAATATTATGGGAAATTGCAAAATTATTCAATTGCTGTTCGAGATATAAAATTCAATTGTATAGGAAATTATTTTTATATTATTACAACGACTATTATTATTTCTGTATTATTACGACGACTATTATTATTTCTATATTATTGTCATTATTATTATTATTATTGAAATATAGTGTCATGTAAGACCCTGAACTAACGACCAATTATCCGCCTGATTCCCTCGGAATAAAAATTCTGCGACGACTGTCTTCTCTCTGTGTAACAACGTAAATGTTTATTTCACCCGTTTAGTCCTTCGTTATTGCTCGATTCCGCGAGCCGGAGAGCTCGAGCAGGCGTCGCTTTAAGCTTCAATTCGATATCGCTTTAAGCTGTTGCTTCGAACGAAGCTTGACACGGATTTCATTAAGACTTTCTTTTTATTCCGGAGGCGGCACAGTAGTCGATACCATAACGATATTTCTCGGGCTCGGTCGCGCGTAACCATCCCCCTGCACCGATAATATCGTAATTGATACATACACGAGCTGATATTTCATAATTAATTTCGTACACGATTCGACAACACGGCATTTTTCTGGAAAATATTTTTCGAGCAATCATACACCCTGCGAATATTTTGTTTCTGCCATTGTCGAAGGGAAACGCGAATTTTATATTTATATCGTGTATGGTTTTTTTCGTTTATGGTTATTTCAAATTATTTTATTTCAAATTATTTTATTTCAAATTGAGGACTATTATTTTTTCGTAGATGTACAATTAATAATCGTAATATTTAGTAGATTCTTTGAAAAAGAATTCTTCCAATCGAATTAAACGACGTGAAATAAAAATCGAGACGAATAATACTGCTGATTAATTATAATGATTAATTATGATGATTAAATACGATGATTAATTCTCGGTTTTTTCAATTTTACTTCCTGCTGAAGCTTTATAAAAAATTAGAATTTTTCAGCGCTAAAATCAAAGAAAAGAATTCCTTCATTTTAATTAGACGCGGCAGAATAAAAATCATGATAAACGTTGCTTAATTAATTTCTGGCTTCTGCCACTCGAAAAATAAATATTCTACTTTCGAGTTTTACCTAATTTAAGTTCGCTTCTACTTCGAAACAGGCTCTCTCTCAAAATAAATTCTCAATTAATTCTTGTTTCATCTTTCCTGCCTAAAAAACCCTATCTCTTGTATACTTTCCTTATGTATACACGTGTATATACTTTGCGAGGACCATCTACAAAATTTTAGCTTCTACGTGATTTCTTTAACGCAACTGTTTACCTTCGTGCAAACTTCGCGGCACAGAATTAACAACTTTTGATGGGTAAAAATTAGACGCTGTTCTGTAAACAAAAATTAGGACTTTAATAGGTAAATGTTAGGAGGATTTTAATAAGTAAATATTTGAAGAACTATAATATATAAATATTAGGAGGATTTTAATAAATAAAAATTAGAAGGTGTTAGTTAGTTAAAATAAAAAGGCCTTTAATAAATAAAAATTATAAATCAAAAATTAGAAGGACTTTAATAAGTAAATATTAGAGGGACATTAATAAATAAAAATTAGAAGGACTTTGATAAATAAAAATTAAAAGGCCCGTAATAAATAAAAATTAAAAAGTACCTAACAAGTCAAAATTAAAAGGCCCTCAATAACTAAAAATTAGAAATCCACGACAAATAAAACTGAAAACTTCTCGATACTAAAAAATACACATCCTCAACAAATAAAAAGTTCCTTATATAAAATTTTCAATTAACTTCTACTACTCCTATCTGCGAAAAACGTCCGCACCGTATTCGCGAATGAAATTTACAGAACCATGCTCTGTCCAAACGTGCCAATAGAAAATTAAAAATCGAGCAAAAAAGAAAAAGGCTATACTCCCCGTGAAATTTTCAATTAGCTTAGTTCTTGTTTATCCTAACCGTTAGAGAATATGTTTCTACCTCCCCGGCGCACATTCCCACGAACAATTCGACAAAAGTACGCTTTCTACGCGGGGTTCGCTCTAACGCACACCTGTTCCTCCCCTCCCCTCCCCCCCCCCCCCCCACCCCCCCCCCCCCCCCTCCTTCCCACCGAACTTGTATCCAATAGAAAATTAAGAATCGAGTGAAAAGTCCCTTCGACGAAATTCTCAATTAACTCCGGTTTGCTCTGTCTCCCCGATAAAAAAAGCTGCGTCTATCGTGCTCCGAAAACGAAGCGTGTCCACGAGAACGCAGTTTCCGCACATTTTAACCCTTTGCTGTCGAAGCCATTTTCAGTGGAAGATCGAGATATTTGTTTAGGGGTTTATAATCAATTTTAAAATTGAATTTTGTGACTTATGTGACAGATGATAGCTCTTCACAATTTTTTTCAATATTAGTAAATTCGATAAAAGATGATAGCTCTTAACAATTTTTTAAATATTAGTAAATAATAGATAAAAGATTATTTTAAAACGTGGCACGAGAATTTTTAGAGTCGTTTGACCGCAAAGGGTTAATAGAACTGTTTTTCTTCGGCTGAACGCATTCCAGGGCAAAATTAAAAATACTTAAAAACACTTAAAAACAATTAACATTAAACTACGCTGCTTCAGCTAAGGAGGTTAGGGTATATAGAAATCAAAAACAAAGAAGTAAATACCTCCGGAAACATTGCAACTTTTGGCTAATAAAGAAGCAGACACCGCTTGTTACGAGACGACACACACTGCCTCGAGACTTGCGTCAAACTACACTGTGCGCGATTAAGAGATCGAGAGATCAAGAGATTGACGAGGAGGTGGTCGCAGAAGTGACGGGGAGAAAGGGGCGAGGCGGAAGTCTCCGGTGAATAGAAGCGAGGACGAGCGGTCAGAAGAGAAGACGAGCGGTCAGAAGAGAAGAGGAGAGAAGAGAATTGAGAACAGAAGAGGAAAAGATAT
>NW_027585098.1:0-1815 GCF_028453695.1 Augochlora pura
TCGAGAAACGACGCGGCGGAGCAAAGCCTTTCCGACCACCTGGCTTCTCTCTAGGATAATTGACGGACTGTCGCTGGCGGCCTCGAACTGGTCCGCGCGTGGCGATGCTCAATATTCGCGGACGTCTCGCGGATCCTGATGGATCCGTGCCAGCTGACACGCGCGCCCGTTTCGGAGCAGCCGGGAGGATGCGTGCCGGACCACGGCCTCGATTCTTTACCGTCACGCGGGCCCATCACCATTTAGATACGGCCGTTCGTTGCTTAGCCCTAGGCGGGAATTCCAAATCGAGGATAGCTCCGATAAATTACGCGCCGCTCGCTTAATGCCCCACGATATTTCACAATCGACCGCGACCCGCGATGCGCTGTGCCGCCTTTTTACAAGATAGTTGATCATTAATGAGGATATTTCTGAAAGAAGGATCCGCCGGTTCGCGGGTCTCTTCACGGCAAATTATCAGGGATTATACATCGTAGGAGAAGCGTTGCTTCATGTCTAGCGACATTCTTAGAAATTCTTTAAATTCGAAATATCGTAATTCGGTTCAACAAATTCGTGCAACAATGCGGCTGAGCGTATTTTAAAGAGCAAAGTCTCTGCTTTAATTCGTACTAATTGATTTTTACTATAGAAATTTGCCGGACGTTAAACATCATCTTACTATACTCAAAACATTGTTAATCTTCGAAATAGCAAAATCGTACGACAATGAAAATTAGCGTATTTTAAAGAGAAAAGTCTCCTCTTTAATTTGTACTAATTGTTTCTGAATTTGTCTGAAAATATAATATGAAAGATCGTTAGTTTTTCTATTTTCATTTATCGACAGTACATATTTCTTTTACTATATTTTAATTCGCTGCATTTGTAACAAATTTGTCTTACCAATATATAATTTACGAATATATAATTTACCAATATATAATTTACGAATATATAATTACCAATATATAATTTACCAACATATAATTACCAATATTATTATTAATGTAATTACCACTAGATAATTTATAATACGAACATAACATGAAGTAACGAAAACAACATAAAAGCCAGACCATATCTTCCAAAAATTTAACATATTAAAATTGTAATTTTTGCAAGAGCTACCACGACCTTTCTACAATAATTTATAACGCGAATATAAAGTACCCAGTAGCAACGCGATCCGAATGGCACTCGCACAACGCGAACATGATATAACGCCGATAAAAATATCACAAAAACTAGACATTTCGAAAGGAATAATGACATTGATTCTCATAAATATTTAACGAATCCAGCGAACGGAACTAGGATCGGCGAATAAATCGCGGCATCACCATGTAAATCGAAAATTCGAGCCAAAATGTTTTCGAACGGCTCCGCGCGCGACAATAAAATTTCGTATTTCGCGACCTTCGCGCCGTCAATTTCTAATTTATAATTAACTTTTTCTTTCTTTTTTTTTTAATCGCGTTTAGAGCCGCGCGCCGCGGAACTTACTTGCCGCGCAATAATCCGTTCCATGTAATTTCATCGGCGAGTTTCAACTAACAATTTTCAAGCAGAGCATTTTGCGAACGGCTTCGAGTTTTCGATTAATCACGTTTGCGTAGGAAGCAGGAGGGGGAGGAGGGGGCGGGGGAGGGGGGGCTTGAAACCGGTATCGCGCTAATAAGGCTGCGCCGAAACTGATACAACGCCGAAACCGATATAACACCGGAGCCGTTGCAACGCCGAAATTTCTGAATGCCGAAATCATTACAATGCCGAGTTTGAAATACGCTCCCAAAGAAAAAAGATAGCACGCGCGTGCTATATTGAATTTCT
>NW_027585099.1:0-1815 GCF_028453695.1 Augochlora pura
CCATGTTTTAATACACACCCACACCGAGGTTACCTCGGAAATTATCAATTCGACGAAAGATCAGAACAAAACTACACTCTACACGAGATTCATTCGCCTATCAATTACTCTACTCTGTTAGTTACTCGCAGTATCGCAGTCGACTTATAGTATTCGCAGAATCAACGGCATTTGTAAATTCTATTTTTTGTTATTAAGTGTTAGTATAATAAATAGGTTTTTGTTACATTTACATCAATCAATTTTATCATCCCTGCCATTTGAAAGAATCGCCGAGAACCGCGAATCATCGAAATAATCGTGTGTGCGCGGATAAACACAAGGCGTGGGACCATCAAAACTTTAACAAATTATAGAGGTTGGTGGAGGTTTTCATCGCACCGAAAACACTAATGAAGTAGGGATTGTTAGTTTACGTGAAACGTAAAGTGTTGAGGACTCGTCAGATGTATGCTCGAGATCCTCTGAATATTGCACTTGGTGCATACTAACTCGAGGGACAACCAACTGATGTGGGACTAAATGACTGATTTTATTTGTAACGCGTAACCTAACCGTTACGCGTATCTCACTATGTCTTCTGCACTGTACTGTTTGACTCTCTAATGTGTTCTATTGAAGTTCTGATCTAGTCTGCTCTACTGTCTGTTTGGTTCTATTCTGTCCTACTGTCTGTATCTATATATACTATCTGCTGTTCTGTTCTGTTTACTGTTCTGTACTATTCTGTTTGCTGTTTAGATCTATACTGTCCTCTGTTTGTATCTATACTCTTTTTCGCGACCTTCCTTCCTCAACCCTTCTTTTGGGCCTTAAGCGTCTCTCCCTTTTCCGGAGTCGAGGAAAACCTGACCATCCCTTCCAATGTGCCCGAAACACGTTGTCTGTGGTGGAGATGACTAGGCGGGCCGCTTGCACTCGCGGGTGGACGGGTGTTTTGGCAACGCGTGGAAATTCCAGCTGGCCAGGATCTCTTGCCTTAACATAAAGAAATACGGACAGAGCAGATCGAGAACGAAGCTCAAAGTGTTTGCATTGGAGAATTTTCTTCGGGGAAAATCAAGTATGATACAATGTTCTCGCCGGCCATTGTTAATGACCCCTCCAACGATTGTAGTTCTTACTTATTTAATTAAATTATCAGTTATAGTTTTTAATAAAGTTATTACATTTTAAATACACGAGCGTGTTATTCGAATCAGCGCCAGTATTTTTTTAACAAAATTGGAGATAGGGACGACCGAACGATGGTTGGCCGTCGATGGATTTATGGCAGGGTCTAAGAATACGTGAGGCCCGAATGGTGAGCGAGACTAAACAGTCCTGGCGATAGGCAACGTGACGGCTGATGACCACATTTGGTCTCCAGCTATCGAATGTCAAGGCATTGATTGTTTTTGATAAATGTATTTAGAGAAGGCAAGCAACCGTCATTATATTGCCAGAAAATGAGAACTCTGTTCGTGGAGAATCTGGCCACGGAGTGGGGGAGGCAGGGTTGCCTTCCGGTAAAAGGACTGTGTTGGACCGTATGGCACTTAACCCAGAACCTTGGAGAAGAGCAATTGTCT
Source organism: Augochlora pura (assembly GCF_028453695.1). Lineage (NCBI taxonomy): Eukaryota > Metazoa > Arthropoda > Insecta > Hymenoptera > Halictidae > Augochlora > Augochlora pura. The sequence goes on from NW_027585099.1 coordinate 1,572, forward strand.
TAACTATTTAGCATAATTTTTTATCGTGTATATGTGTAAATCCCACCACTGTAGAACTATTATTTACGCTATCTAGCATCCTCCTCTGTACCAAACAACTTTTGTCAGAACATGTTTTGGATAACTTTAATTCGTTAAAGGATCACGCTGTATGATATATGTACATATTATAGTTAATCTTGTAATAACAAACTTAAAAAGTAAAGTATGAGTTATAAAAAATAGACTGTGTCTTAAACAGTAC
>NW_027585100.1:0-1814 GCF_028453695.1 Augochlora pura
CACCCCCCCAGCCCCCGGTTTATCACCGGCGCGTAACCGGCGTGTGTCCTTCGCGGAGAGCAAGCGGAACGAGAAGCTGACAAACTAATTAATGAAGAAGCATGGGGCGAACAACGCGATGGGAAATACGGGTCGGAACACATTGGTTACCTGGTTTCCAACGTTATTAACCCTACGCCGGTGGTGTTGTCGCGCGCGCGCTGCGAAGCCATTGGTTGTATGAATATTCGTTACTGATATTGTATACTGTATAATCCGTGCCACTGAATATAGCAAATGAGATTTTTATTTGGTTAATTTTTTGGTTGGAATATTATTATTATTAGAGTGCGGATTTTATGTGTATAAGACAGAATTGAATTGTTACTATTAGAATTATAAATTGATTATGGGAATAATTAATTATTACACACTATTGGAACTTTTGTTAATTAAAAAAAAAGGTATAAATTACGTCCTTTCTATTTGAGATATTTCAAGTAACTAACACGAATCAATTCAATAAATAATAATAAAAGCGTTAAAACAATTTTAAAAGAGGGTCTATATGTAATATAAAATGGAATAGTTGCAATCTAAAATAATAAAAGCATTGAAAGAATTTAAATTACGTCAATATGTAATATAAAATGGAACAGTTGCACTGGTAAAATAATGAAATCATTAATACAATTAAAAGAGTGTCAATATGTAATATAAAATCGAATAATTAAAATGGTAAAATAATAGAAGAATTAAAAGAATTGTGAAAGTTTCGATATGTAATATAAAATCGAGCAGTTTTACTGGTAGAATACAATACAATTTTATATAACAATTTTAATTATACAATACAATTGTATTAAAATCGAAAGAGTGTCAACACATTGACACTTTGCCTTATTACATCATATTTTATTACATATAATATGAAATTGAGTAATTGCAATAATAAAATACTAAAAAAATTAAAAGAACTAAGAAATTGAAAAACGTCGAATCCGCGCGATTATTATTCGCAAGGAAGAGCCCCGGTCGAATCGCTCGGTGCTTCTCGTTCGTCGCATAATTTCCATGCTCCCAGGTTCCGTAAAAACGGTGCCGGAAGCGGAACTCTCTCTCTCTCTCGCTCGCTCGCGAATTCCCCGATAAAGTCCCTCCCCGGTCGGTCCACGACAAATCACGTATCCGACTCTTTCCTCGCATGACTTATCAGTCGCCGGTTGTTCTTGCCGCTCCTAATTCCAGTCGGAGGCCGCGCGAAATTGACGGGCTCATTACCGGGCTCACGTTCGACCGAGAATATCGCGACGGAATTTCGCTGCGCGAACCGGAAGCACGTGCTCTGCTTCTATCGCGTTCTAATATTCGTGTTCGACTACTCGTGTTCGACTACTCGCGCTCGTAGCTTGCGGGGAGACATTGCTATTCAGAGGCGAGAGGGAACGCTCGTTTTCTGGTCCTTCGACGGATTCGTTTCCAAGTGGTAACCCAGCGATTCACGTGGATCGACAGCTCCTGTCAATTTGTCACTGAGAGAGCGCGAAAAAATGGCTGCGCGCTCTCCGTGTCTTTTTATCGGGCGACGAGCTTGTTCCGTCGCTGACTCGGCTGTTTTACTGGGAGACGAATCGAATTTTTGGATTTTCGCGACGATGATAGCTTGGAGTGATTGATTGTGACGATTTTAACACCTTTTTGGTAGATTTTGTTTAATGCGTATTTGTTTGGTGATTTGTTAAATCGCTTTTAAATGCGGCAGGTTATGACGCTATAGAAATCAATTTTTTGACGCTATAGAAATCAATTTTTTGACGCTATAGAAATTAATTTCT
>NW_027585101.1:0-1814 GCF_028453695.1 Augochlora pura
TTCTTCCACCGTCCGCATGCCAATGGCCTTTGGCGATTTTTAGGCACCCGCGTTCCTCGTTTCACAATAGAATTTTCGACCGCGCGATTTTAAACTGCTGAATAATCAACGCAAATGCGATACTTTCTCGGTAAAATAATGATCTTTAAATTACCATTCATCGATTTTTAATGTTCCTTGCTTTTTTTTTTACGTTAGTCATGACTTCCGTAAATTTTTAATGACAATTTCGTTCTTAACTTTGTTCCTTATTCAATCGTAACTGAATTAATAAAAATAGATTTAATTAGTGTAAACTTTATCAATACTTTGCACATATTGAGCTGCGCTCGCTAAATTTAACTCTATGCAGTCGGAGCCATTTTAACTGTAAATCTGAAATAATTTTCTTGGCTCATAGTATTTGCATTTTATGTAACAAAGCATACAAAATTGATTCTTGTTACATAATAGTTTCACTGCTTAATAAATTTTTATTTTTAAATCTAAACTTTGTTGGTATAATAATTGTCTTGAGACGTGATAGAACAATTTTAGTGGTGCCTCAGAGTCACCGCTCGAGTGCAAAGGGTTAATATTCTCCAAATTGACAATAAGATTTTGGTAAGAATCTGAGCATGCAATGAAAATTTAGAATGTGCATTTGGTATTTCAAGTGGCTGCAGTTTGACTGTGGGTCAACCGATTTCTTTGAAATTTACATAAATCATCCAAATGCATTTTTAAAATGTTTATTATTAGCTCAGATAAAAGAACAAAACAGCAATAGTTTTTTTTTTACATTTTCGATTCCAAATAATAGTAAAACAATAGAAAGTATTACTATTTTTTTTTACTGTGAACTAGTTCCTCTACTATTTACAGAAAAATTCAAGACATTTAGACCAGTTTTAAAAATGTTGACTCAATTTTGCTCCTCACTGTATATATGCATTTATTCCTAAATTCTACAAATAAGTCCTACGAGTTGAAAATATTTATCTGTTAAAGAGTTACACGATTTATAAGACAACTGGCATATTCGACTTTCCGTAACAATAAATTTGAAACCTTTTTAAGAATCATAATAAATTGCATTCATAACTATTAAATTTTGTAATGGACCTGTATTAACAATCGAATGGCGAGGCCTGGGACCAGTATCACTCAGATTACAAATATTGTTATTTAATCACCCAGTTTCTAATAGTTCATTCATATTTCCACATAAAGTAATTAACGTATCCGTTATTAATGTCTGAAAAAATACGGTAAAAGATATTATTAGTCAAAATTATAAATAATCTTAACGCTTTACCGATCGGTAGCCTATAAATCGGCTTTTTACTTCGATCGGAACCCTGTGAATCAGTTGTCACGGTAACCAATAATTTGCTATTTATTAGTAAGGTATTATTATATAGTTTTTAAAATATTAGATACTTTAAATAAATATTAGATACGATTAATAAAATAGATACAAAATAAATATCGCTTAATACTAACGATATGAAAACGTGAAAATGTTTACTGTCAAATGACCGCTCTGTAAAATGCTAACTATACTCAGTTACATTTTCGTTACAATATTCCGTTACCGCACAAGCGTTCATAAAAACAGGTGCGCGAAATCTTAAAGCGTCGAACTTTCCCACCGAAATTATTGAACCATTCAGAGCTCGCTGCATTATTTTTAACGAATTCGGCGCGCAGCTTCTGAGATACCGTAAAAGCATAAAATCCGCTCGCCGCTCGCCCTGGAAACCAATTAGCCGTAACATTTCGAGGCCTAGCGCGGCTCGGAATGTCATTGAGCATTCACCGAGAGGAGCTCG